>NC_090174.1:43692187-43996687 GCF_024679245.1 Pseudorasbora parva
CACCCCTGAAACTCTGAGCCACAGACACAAAGAGAGACAGTTACGCATGAACTGCTAATGCCAATAGCTTTTAGCATCACTTTGGCTTCCAGAGTGTGAGGCCATCTCTCCATCGACCTGCTTGATGTTGCGTGTCTCAGCTCGCTGAAGAGCAGGATCAATATGCATGGCCACCCAACCATGAGCTTTATTTCTACTGTAAACGAACATAAATCGTGTGTATAGATATTATAGTTGTGTGAAGTACAGGATTCAGTTGACAGATCTTTTGTCCCATGAATGTAATGTGTGTGAATATATATATGCACAGATACACAGTACATATATCTTACCAACGTGTTGTTTTTTGTTCATTTTAAATATATTTTTCATATTGCAGTTAGGAGGCAGATCAATAAGCACAGCATTGTTTGTTTGACTGACACCATACACATGTCGACATCACAGAAATGGATTACGCATTGCAAACTGCTCCAAATCTCTAACCAGGCAGTAGGCCAACAATAACTAAGTAAAACTATCAATAACCAGCCATTACTGTTACTTGCTTTCTGTTTGAAGCCCACGTTTGTATTGGTACTAATATCATCTGGTCAGTTGTTTATAGTAGCTGCTAGTCTCTGCTTGGTTGACTAATGGCTTGCTCTTATGTAACCTGAGAAAGATTACACAAAGAAAACCAAGATATGTAATCCCCAAAAGTGAGGCAGAAACCGAGTTGCACAGCCAGCACAAAACTAATCCATTCAGTATGTTGCTTTCTTCATTCAATCTATTTTACTCTCATATCATTCTGCACTTTTATTTACACGTATATAATAAATTCTGGATTATATTCTACAGTAGTACTACTTTACTTTCTAGGTGACTATACATACCACCAACCAGACCGTGTCTTGACATCTATTTCGAGTGTGACCATATCGGCTCTTGTTCCCTGTAGTGTTTTTGTGAACACGTCTTGGTATCGACTGAGAATGTGTAGACTAGTGTGTCATCTGTTTGCAGAGCCCTTGTTTCAGATTTTTGAGTTTGCATGAGAGAGAAGCTCAGAGAGTGGCTGAATTGTAAGGCTAAATATGTCAGTTTAATGTTTTCATTTTGCCCTCCCTACGGTATTTCTGCACGTTTTCTCTGCTTTGCTGCGTTTCGGTTTTATTAGTTCTCTTCGACTGGTCTCGCCCTTCCCTAAGTGTTCATTCATTCAGTAATGTGTGCTTTGGAGAGTGGCACCTGGGGCTTTTGATATGGTGCAGAAGGGGAGCTGACACTACTGGGACCGTTCCACATGACAGTGATGTTGCATGCTGAACTTACGAAAAAGGGGATGGGGGGGTTCTGTAAGGTTTGTAAAATGGTCCTGGTTTTATCCCAAAGTTGGTTCAGCGGGATATATAGCGTCCAGAAAGCAACTTTCTGCTGAAAGGCTTACTGTTCTCTACCTCAGGCAGGGAGCAGGAAAAACTTTGTCTTTTGCTTTATGTAACGCAGAAATCGGATCTAGATTGAAGCGCTCTCTCTCTCTCCTCTCTCTCTCTCTCTCTCTCTCTCTCTCTCTCTCTCTCTCTCTCGCTCTCTCTCTCTCTCTCTCTCTCTCTCTCTCTCTCTCTCTCTCTCTCTCTCTCTCATCTCTCTCTCTCTCTCTCTCTCTCTCCTCTCTCTCTCTCTCTCTCTCTCTCTCTCTCTTATAGTGTATGGGGTTGTGTGGCCACTTTTGCATCAGAAAATTAGTTTGGTCCACAGATGTGTTTGGTCATACATGTCAACGGAGAGGTCTATAGAAGAGACCTCTCCAACTGTTTTTTTCCTTCTAATTTAATACAAAATATATAATTATTAGCATAATTTGTGTGAATTTCCACCCTTTAATTGCAGCAGCACTCAAAACTGCATGAACTTCACAAGTTTGTGTGAAAACTGATGACCGTGTTCTCCTCCATGATCAAGGAGCATCTTGTGCTTCAGTGGAAGCATGAATAGTGCAAATACCTGTTAGTGCAGAATCTTAAATATTTCCTGCTCATTTACAATTATTATTACTATTTTTTTCATTTTCAATGGGACTTTTAAACCTCACGCACTATATATACATTACATAGAAATCTCATTAGCTTAGATCCATTGCACCTTCAGTCCTCCTGTGTGCTTAAAGACTCCTGACTGCATGTATGCGCTTACACAGTGAACTCTTTGAACCAGATTTTTAAAGCATGCTAATGTGATTATATCTGTTTTAGGAAGCCTCTAAGAAAATTACATTAGGAACGCCATTGAGTGTAAAGAGGAAATGTTGAACAAAAGGTGTGTAACAGAAGAACTGTTTGTGCGAGCTTTTGAAACAAAGGCCTGTAAAGAGATTTAGATGAAGAGCAAAAGTGATCTTAGAGAAAGCTTAAGACAGATAAGGATACTGAGATGGAGTGTTCAAGGGAGGTGAACGAGACAGAGAGAAAGAGAGAGACTGCGCTCTCAGGTGAAGAGAGGCCCTTAGATTGTGATCAATTTGCTTCTTACAGAGAGGGGCTCCTGGGGCCACTTTGGGGAAGGACCTCGTTACATGGAATTAAATTGTGGCCTAAGGCAAGCTATTACCATCCCGTCCTGAGAGGGAAGCCTTAAAGAGGCATGCAGAACACACACACACACTACGAGATACCAACATTTAGAGAACTAATTTTGATGATTATCAGGGCAATTTATAACTATAAATCTATATTTAGCTGCTTACAACACCTGCCTTTTCCATTGCATGTAATGTGTTACCAAAATGCCACAAAACAATAAATATATATATTGTTATATTTTAAAATGGTAATAATCAGAGGCATGTCAGCTACGAGATGCACTCAATGACTACCATGAATTTTTCTAATATAAATATTCTAATTTGAGAGAGAATATTACTTTTGCTATTTTCATATTTGATGTAACGAATGTTAATTTAAAGAATGCCATATTAAACAATTTATAAAGTTACCAACACATTTTTCTCTCAGTGTCTTGTTTCTGATTCATTAAAATTGGATAGCTCCTTATCCAAACATCATCTCTTTTGCATTACAGTGCATCCATATACTTCCTTTTACCAATCATGTAGGATTATGTAATTGTGAAGAGGGAAGAGTGAGAGAGGACATTGTCCAAACACACAGATATGACACGGCTATGCTACCCTTAGGCTGAGTGACTTACTAACCCACTTTAACAGTTTACACACACACACACACACACACACACACACACACACACACACACACACACACACACACACACACACACACACACACACACACACACACACACACACACACACACACACACACACACACACACACACACACACACAGGGTCATAGTGAAAGACCTCACTCTATGACGCTCCTGTATATTACAGTATACTGTAATGGTAACACTTTATTTTAAGGTTCAGTTATTAAATATTAACTAGTTGCTTATTAGCATGAATATTACTAGGATATTGGCTCTTTATTAGTACTTATAAAGCACATATTAATGCCTTATTCTTCATGACCTTATTCAACATCCCTTAATCCTACCCTAAACTTAAATGCTACAAAAAATACCTTTTATACTAACTATTACAAGCAGTAAATTAGGAGTTTATTGAGGCAAAAGTCATAGTTAACAGTGCATATGTGTTCCCCATACTAAAGTTTTACCACTGTAGCTTTCAACAGCCTAGAAATGGTTAGCAAAAAGATGTAAAAGGATATAATAAGTACCTATCCATACTATAATCCAGGTTTTATTATAAAAATAAAAGATCACCATGACTTGAAATAAATGTTAACTGAAATAAATTAAACTAAAAATAACAAAAAAACTTTTATTTCAAGTTATGGAAATGTTTTATGGTTTTATATACAATCCACGTGTGTGTGTGTGTGTGTGTGTGTGTGTGTGTGTGTGTGTGTGTGTGTGTGTGTGTGTGTGTGTGTGTGTGTGTGTGTGTGTGTGTGTGTGTGTGTGTGTGTGTGTGTGTGTGTGTGTGGCTCTTGTTTCACTCACACACAAATTAATGTAATCGTTGGCTAAAAAACGAAAAAAAAAAAATATATATATATATATATATATATATATATATATGTATATATATTTTTTTTTTTTTTTTTTTTTATAGACTGCCATTAGGAGCAGTGACGGTTATGTCTATCTGATGGCTTGTCAGAGTGAAAACATTTGAACTTACTCATTCCAGCTTTGCACACACATACACAAACACACAGTGTCTTAAAGGAAAGTTCAAAGGTTGATGAGGTCAATGAGTTTGTGTTGGTGGAGTCCAGGCAGGTCATAAGGGTCAGACTTAAGGAGCACCAGCTCTATTGTGACTAGTAAATGGTTACACCTACATGATCAGAACTGACTTCCATGCAGTTTTCACTTTTTTTCCGGGTTCCAGCAATTTGGTTTTTTGAAATTGATTTCTTTTATCTCTAAAAAAAAAAGATGCAGCTGTTCACACTGACAGCGATAAAATCACAGATTGTAGAGTAGGTGTTCCTTCTTGCCTGCTGTATCTTACTGTCTTAGTGCATGTGCTTTTCACTATTTGGGAGACGCAACAGGTGAATAGGGTATCAACCAAATAATATTTCAATGAAATACGAGATATTGCTATGAAACTTTGCCACGTTATTGCATCACTATCATTTTTTGATAAAAAAATATATCCAAAACATGTTCATTCAAAATATTAGACATTAATAAATATTGATAACACTTTAGTATGGGAAACACATATGCACTGTTAACTGCGACTTTTGCCTCAATAAACTCCTAATTTACTGCTTATAATAGTTAGTAAGGTAGTTTTTGTAGCATTTAAGTTTAGGTATTGGGTAGGGTTAAGGGATGTAGAATAAGGTCATGCAGAATAAGGCATTAATATGTGCTTTATAAGTACTAATAAACAGCAAATATCCTATGCAATATATGCATGCTAATAAGCAACTAGTTAATAGTTAATAACTGAACCTTAAAGGGGTGATGAATTGAGAAATAAACTTCCCCTTGAGCTTTTGATATATAAAAGGTCATGTTAATATGATTAGTAAGATTAGATAATATTATCCTGTAAGTTTCAGAGCTGAAAATGTCCTTGTTAGTCAAAGAAAAGCTTTTATAGACACCAGGCCCAGAAAACGATCGTGTTCGCATCTTGACTACATCGACTGACAAAACACCGCCTCTACAGAATAACAGGCATGTGTAATTCAGTAGCCCCGCCCACGACTCATCAGATCATGCTAGCCAGCAGCAATAAACATGTTGAAGAAGATAGCAAGATATTGTGGAAAAACACAGTTGCTGCATAAGCTTCCTTCGGATCCTAATATTAGTAATGTGTGGTTGAACTTTATTTTTAATTAAATTCCAGCTGATTTGGGGAAGACAGTGGGGTTCACTTCAGTTCACTGCGGAATCATTTGTAAACAAATATCACAATGCTATTCTTCTATATTGGATCCGACAGGAATGGTGCAACACACTTATGTGAGTAAAACGTGTTTTTATATGTAATAGTATTGCATTGTTATAGATCGTTTTTCTTGTGTACGTGTCTTAACAGAACATTCCTTTAGCACGCTGGACTCAGACACGTATGGGCCAGGGTTCACAAAGCCCAACGTCCCAGGGCTATATGTTTTCCAGACGGGCTACCAAAACGGAAGCCTATCGGCAGGCCGATGAATCTCGTAATATTCCTTTCTTGTTCTGTGCTTCTCTCTTGACTTGACATTTGAAGGGGACGTGCGGGCGGTTTACACTTATATTGAACGACCCTTCCTCATGTGAACTGAACTGACAGGGGAATATATATGACAGGAGCTCAAGCTTATTAAATATGCAAATCTTATCCAATCCTGGCCGTGGGCGTTTACTTCCAAGCCTCCAGTGCTGCTAGCCAAGCAAAACCCAGCGTTGAGGAGAGGGCCTCAAAACCAGTGTAGAAAATAGCCTATTACTTATTAGTTATGATGTTTTTGAATATAAAAACCATACAAACGTCATTAGTTGACCTCAGACAACAATATAAAAAAAATAATTAAAAAAACAGTTCATGACACCTTTAAAATAAAGTGTTACCTACATACAAGTATTTATTTTATATATATATATATATATATATATATATATATATATATATATATATATATATATATTTTTTTTTTTTTTTTTTTTTTTTTTTTTTTTTTTTTTTTTTTTTTTCTCGTTGTTGCAATGTTTACACACAATGTGTAAGAATAAGTTAATTAAATATTCAGCAATGAAATATTGCATAAATCAATCTCTTTTTTTCTCTCCATAAGATTGGAGAACCTGTGTGCAAAGTTGTATAGTGGATGCTTAGATGTTAAAATGCTAAAAACACTAATGTTGGTTTATAGCTTTTTAAGGACAAGCACTGCTAATTCATACATAATGTAATAACATAAATGTAACATACCTTTTGCAACATTTTATTTAAATGAGTGAAATTTCTTTCTAGAATTTTTTCTATTTCTAGAAAAAAAATCTGTTATTTTCCTAATGTATACGTATTTCAGACATACAATAAAATACAAACTTTACAAACACAAAAAAAAAAAAAAAAAAAAAAGTTTTTGAGTTTTTCCAACTCATGTTTGGGTCAAATATGGACAAACGATTGGCTTTAAAACATTTTTGAAACAACTCAGTATTTTTGGTTTAATAAATGTATATAAATAAATGTATATAATAATGTATACTTTTATTCAACAAGAATGTATTAAATTGGTTAAAAGTTACAGTAAAGATATTTAAAATGGTAAAACACATTATTTCCATTTAAGATAAATGCCGTTCTTTCAATTCATCAAAGAATCCTCAAAAAAAGTATAGGCCTAGTGGTTGCCACACAAATATTAAGCAGAACAACTATTTTTAACATTGATAAGAAGTCAGCCAAATCTGCATATTAGAATCATATGTGATGCTGAATTTTATAATTGTAATTATAATTCAGTTATTACTGGATTTTTTAATCAAAAGAGACTTTCTTTCACTGGTCTCTTCCTTATACTTTCTGTAACTAACTGCAACAATGAAATTGAGTATTGTAGTATACACTGACTGGTTAACACGCAGAGTATTAGTTCTGTAGGTTCAGATATATGTTGTTTTATATTGTTCAAATGTTGGATGCATGCCAGCGTGTCCCCTTCTGTAGCCTCATTGAGGCGGCCAATCACATCTCGGATCAAAGATGCCTGAGTCTGGCACAGCTGATGACAAGCCAATGGGGAAATGCCTGCAGCCTCATCAACAAATACTTATTAGAGATATAATCCCAGCAAACTCTCTCACACACTGTGGCGGAGCAAGATGATTTAGTAATGTTGCACATACAGCACTTTCTAAGAGTCTTTTTGAAAACTACCTTACCCCCGCCTCCCGCCCAATAACCAAAACAAGTGCAACCTCACCACTATATATATCACAATGAATGGAAACATAGAATTAATAATCAAATATACATTGTGCATTCAGAGCTTTTATAAGCCCTAAATTCCCACCTGAATTCAACGGACCAAATATTAGCACAATATGACCTCAATATGATATAAGACCGCTTTATTTGCATGAGTTGCGCTTGAATCTGTATACCGTGCACGCATTCACCAGCGTGTCAAATGTGTGCAAAGATTTTCACTATAGATTTATATTGTGTCATAGTTTCTTAATGTGTAGGTTGCTATTTTTCATAAATGGTATAGATTAAAAAAATAAACACATTGGACTAAGCATGGTAAATGAAGAGCCATCAATGAAATGATATCCTTATTGTAACAAACGCAACAGTTAAATAATTACAAGGACTGTTACTTTTTCATAAGGGGATGTACAACATAAAATCAAGAGCTTTAAAGTCTGGACCTTCTTGAATTATTGACCAAACAATCAGTTTTCTCCATGAGTAAAATGTATTCTAGTAATGACTGACAGGAAAAACGTGAGCTTCAGATATTGCAAGAGATGACGTGGCTGAAATCATTAAGAGCCATGAACTATAAAGGAGTAAGAAATAAAATATTTGAATATAAGAAAATGTTTGGTGAAGTTAGTTTGACTTCCCATGAAAATTCTGTCAGGCTTATAAGGTTCCAGGTGCTTAAATAATATAAAATACATAATATATCTGTAAACAAGCTGTTGTTTACTAGGCTGTTACTTTTTTGCAGTTATGTTATCATTCACATTTGCATATGTGGAAGGGACCACAAAAGCCCATTTTGCTAAATAAATAAATCCAAATAAACAAACTAACAAACAAATAAATCTCATGAGGGAACATGCTCTGGGACCCCGCTAACACAGCTCACACTTCTACTAAGTTACCATTTTTGGTAACACTTTACTATAAGGTTGAATTAGTTAACATTAGTTCATTTATTGACTAACATGAACTAACAATGAGCTGTATATTTGTTCCTGTAATTGTTAATCTTTGTTAACGTCAGATAATAAAAATACAGCTGTTCATGGTTTGTTCATGTTAGTTCACAGTGCATTAACTAATGTTAACAAGAGTTTATTAGTATTAGTATTAAGTATAAGTAAATGTTGAAATTAACATTTACAAAGATAAATAAATGCTTTATAAGGGTCAGTGATAAAGTTAGCCTGTACTATCATAAACCGTTTTACACAATAGACTAAAAAGATCTACAGTGCAAGCAGGCTTCACCAAAATGGCCTGAAATGTAATGCAAAATTTAACCCAATAAGTTTATATTAGCATATAGCCAAATACATTAATTTGAATAAATGTCAACAAGTTAAACAGATGTGCTGGGACAGAAAAAGTATCAGAATAACAGAATAACTTTTATTTGCTAATAAAGGAGATGCAGAGCAATTGAATTCTGATGGAACTTTAAACAGTCCTGGGTTTCACAACAATATACACTAATAATTATTAGCTCATTTACGTGACTTGCTTGAACCCAAATGCTAAGGATTTCATGTCAAGGATTATATCAATGAGCCAAGAGACTGTCCGGAAGATTAGTTATGCTGTAGGGGTTTCATACGGATGGAGTGAGAAGTTTGGCAGAAGCTGATCACTTGGAAACTTGACTAAGGAAGACTTTATAAGTGATATTTAAGTAATGATAATTCCGGTGGTCAGATATATATATATATGAATATTTCAAAACACTGAGTGGAATATTTCTTCTATTTCCCTGTGGAATTGTCCTAATTATTTTCTTAGTAATACACAGTGGGATCAATGTTAGAATCAGAATGCTAATGTTGCTGACAGTGAAAGCTGTTTAGTGTCTAAGTGCCCAGGGCCTTCCTCTCAGAGTCCTTCCCTGAAGGAAATGATGTAAAACATGGATGAACACCACATGCTGTCGCAGGCTGCCCCTCTCCAACCACTTCCCCCTAGGCCCCTGTCAATCTGGACAATGTGCCACCTAATGGTGACAAGCTGCCATTACAGCTTCCCTCTCACCCCAGCTCACCCCAAAACCTTCAAAATCACATGCGCATTTGTCTGCGACGGACAATCTCAGGCATTCTGAGTATGATTGCGTCCTCTAATGTTTGTCTGCATTAAAGAGACGTGGATTGTTGACATGCTCACAAGTGTGAGTGCTGAAGATAATCTCCCACCTACACGATGTATTAGTATCACTGTTTAGCATATCCCAAAAAGGCTTTGGAATATCATTGGGCCAGATGCCAAATGACAAAACAACATCTTATCATATGCATACAGGCAAGATTTACAACAAAGACTTCAAATGGCCTTCAATCTGCAGGCTAAAATTAAAAGACGGCGACATTATCAGTATATTCACCTGAAGGAATGCTGCAAACAAGGTTTGCGGATATCGTTGCGGCAACTGCCAAATATGATCATCATCTCTTCATACTAATACACCAAAAAATTATTTAACACGCACAGGCAGAAATCAGAAGTAAGCAGTTGGTACATTAGTGTTAAGTTATATTGCTATCACTTAGCACAAGTGATGGTATTATCATTTAAATTATGAATTACAAAATGATTACATTGTTGGCCATGTTGGTACACATCTGTCACCCAAACAGCTGGTATCGACAGCAAATATTTATCAGTGTTCTCCAGCGTGTATGCGTGTGCATGCATGATGACAAATTAAGTTGCAGGGGTGCTCATATCCACTTTAATGAAGCTAATTAAAGAACTATTTAGAGAGAGAGGGAACTACTCCTGGGACAGAAAAGAGCTTCATATCATTAGGAATCAATTATACAATCCACGTGTGTGTGTGTGTGTGTGTGGCTCTTGTTTCACTCACACACAAATTAATGTAATCGTTGGCTAAAAAACGAAAATACCCTAACGTTGTTACAAACCTATACAACTTAATTTCTTCTTTTGAACATGCAGTAAAAAGTAAATATTGCAGAAGAATATCCTGGCCACTCTTCTCCATATACTCTTGAATATAAAGGTTCCAAAATAATTTTTGGTTCTGAAAAAAATCAGTTTTTCTTATTTCGAAGAACATTATATTTACATTTTAAATGAATGTAAAGGTTCCATGAATAAAGGTATATATATATATATATATATATAATTTTTTTTTTTTTTAAGAGTATAATGAAAGTCAAGCGACACAAACCCCCCACCAAAGTATCATAAAAGTGCTTCAAATGATTCATATACCACATTTGACGCCATAAAGTGCAGTCCAAAGTGATATATATATAAAACGTGTGCAAAGATGCATGTGTGTGTGTGTGTGCGTGCGTGTGTGCGTGTCTAAAAATGTTAAGTGGTCTCTTAATTTTTTACACACACACACACACACACACACACACACACACACACACACACACACACACACACACACACACACACACACACACACACACACACACACACACACACACACACACAGGTGAGGAAATAATGACAGCAAATCCATTTTTCAGATGTACAATATATACCAACATTATATACACACAAAAGATTTTGTTATGAATCTTTGAGTTCCCACTCAGAGTATTCTAAGCTTCTGTCGCTAACTGTGAGACTAGCATGTGTGCGGTATTCCGCAGCTCCTGTCTGTCCTCAGCTAAGCCTGCAGGGCTGAGCTCCTCTTAACCATGGAATCGCCAGCGCTGCACTCCCTCTCTTACGTAACCCTCTGATAGGCCTAACCCTTATGCGTAACAGCGGACAGGTGCAAGGAGCCTAGCACATGCTTGCTTTTGTTCAATAATAGCGTCGTTTTTGAATGTATAACGTGTGTACACTAATTCTGATTCCTTGGTTCTGCACTGATGCATTTTGACAGATGCAAAATGCACGCATCATGATGTTAAATAGAAAACGAATTTGCACATCTATAATGGTTTTAGCAACACTAAGATGTTAACATTTAAAGTGGTAGATAAATCCGGCGCTAACATCCCTCTAGGTTTTACTATTTACATATTTCATCTCGTCCTTTTAGGTTTTTAATCCTTAAAGGAAGTAAAATCAGTATATGTACCACAATGACAAATGTGCAGCGTTGTTGTATTGGTAGGGATGGCGATGACATCATGTCCTGTTGGAATGTCATGGTGGTGTGGATGATTGCTCTGACAGGCAGACTATACAGCCCTCCTACCCACAAACCCAGGGAGGCTGTGGTCGTCCTGGTAACAGTGACACAGACACGGACGTCTCCTTATTTCATATGACAGGTCTACACACAGAGGCCCTGTGGCCATTCTCACACAAACAGACATATCCAATATATTCATTCAGACCAAAATACTGTCATATGCAACACACAAAGCATTTAAAACACACACAAACTGAATATTTCTCAACTTTCATCTGTAATGCATTCGGTTAGCTAGCATGTATATCCAAATTTTGACTTGATAATAGTAGCTAAACTAGTTCTAACACAACATTAACATGCGCAGCATGGCATATTTTATCGGTGGTCAATACTGCCTTAGCCCTGCTTTTAAAGAGCTATAAATAACTTGATGTCTGTTGTGTGCAGTTTAAAGTTAAGAGTATTTTAAAACACCGTTTTGTGTCTGATTGTGTTCACAACAGGTTTGAGTCTCTGTGCTTGTTTGACCCAGTTTGGCTCTGGCACTGGTCAAAGTGGGTCACCAGAGGAACCGGTCCAGTGTTCTGAGTCTGGGGCCAATCACATAGAACTCACAGCCCTCGTTACCACACACAAAGCCTGAAGATTTAAGTACCCGGGCATAAAACACCATTCTGTATTATTTGACCTTAAAAGCAAGGACAGGGTGTGCTAGTTTTTCTTTTTGAAAAACTATTTTCACATGTTTTAATGTGAACCACAGTCCCTGCAGATGATCGTATTAGCGCCTCAAGATGAAATGCAGTGATTACAGAGTAATTGATCTATCTGAGGAGCTTTAACGTGAACATAACTCATTCTGTAATGGAGTAAAATTAAAATGCCCATGAGCATTCATAAGTTACTAAGCAGAATGGTTTCAGTTTTTATGCAGGACATATATGTGGAATTGGAACAGTCAGAAATATTTCTTTATTTTGCCTATCTATCTATCTATCTATCTATCTATCTATCTATCTATCTATCTATCTATCTATCTATCTATCTATCTATCTATCTATCTATCTATCTATCTATCTATCTATCTATCTATCTATCTATCTATCTATCTATCTATCTGTCTATCTATCTGTCTATCTGTCTATCTGTCTGTCTGTCTGTCTGTCTGTGAGTAAAAATAGTAAAAGGTAAAACAATTTGCCAAAAATTAAGGCATTAAAGGTCCCGTTCTTCGTATGTTTTCGAAGCTTTGATTGTGTTTACAGTGTGTAATATAACATGAGTTCATGTTTCGTGTGTAAAAAAACAGTATTTTTCACACAATTTACTTATCTGTACACCGCTGTTTTCTCTGTCCTAAAAACAGCCTGATGATTTTGTTGTTCTATGAAGTCCCTCCTTCAGAAATAAGTAACGAGTTCTGATTGTGCCAGCGGTTCCCGTGTTGTGATTGGACAGCAGCTTAGCGCACTTTGCCCGGAAAGGTCCCGCCTCTTACCATAACGGGGAGATGCAAGCGCTGAATGCGAGCTCTTCTCCACGTGAGAGAGCAACAAAACCACGCCCCCTATTTTGCGTGTTCTTGTGGGCGGAGGGTTAGTCAACAAACGGTTCTAGTGACTTCATTACATCCCTGCACTTCCTGCTGTAGTCCAAACCGGCCGTTCACTGTAGGCTTTGAAAGGGAACTTCTGTTAAATAAAATATCTCGCTTGGCATTGAACTTTAAGCTTTATAATTTTACAGGTATTATTTATGCTCTAACAGCAATATTACACACTAACTAAAGTTTGAAAGATGGGATCGCGAAGAACAGGACCTTTAACATGAAAAGGAAAAAATGCGTAATTACAAAAAATTGAATTTTATCCTAGCTCTATTAATAAAAATATTAGTTTGAATAAAAATAGCTTACATTTTTTATATTTTATTTTAGATATAAATATTAAATATTAGGTTTTTATATTATATATATTTTATAAATATATATGTAGGTAATCATCAATTTGCCAAAAAAATAGAACATTAAAGAGAGCTAGAACGTTAAAGAACATTAAACATTAAATGTATCCAATATATGTATCACAGAGTGTGTTTTAATATTTTTAATATCCCAGAAGAAAACTAAAATGTTCCTTCAATTATTGTTTCCCTATAGTTGTCAATACTGCTTTAATTTTCATACAGAGGAGTAAACTCAAGGTGACATTGTCATGGAAACAACCTTGCGTGTGCTTCCTGTAGCTGAGGGTCATTGGGGCAAACACCCACCCCCATAACCACCAAACCCACAGACACTGTGGCTTAAGTCTAGTGGGCTAGACTGAGAAGAGCTACTACAGCCCAGACTAGTTAATGTATACGTGTGTTAATCCCATTACATTGCTCACAGTATGTATATACTACAACAACAAACATAAACTTTTCATATGCTAATACATTTTGAACAAAAGTAGGCCTACATATTCATTCACAATACATTAATAAATATTTACAGTATGAATACAAGATATAAACTTTCCAACATATAATATACAGACTAGTCAGTCTCTGAGTTATATTCTCACAGTCAGATTAGCGGCGCACACACTCACATACAGACACACACACACACACACACACACATAACTAGATATGCACTCACACTTCCAAACCTCTGAGCTTCACACTGCGGTCTCACGTCAGGTGTGTGCTTGCGTCAACAGTGCTTCTGTCTAAAAATGAAGACAGATGTTGTAGGTAAGACAACATTTCAGGTTTAGAAAGATCTTAGTTTGTTTTGCAGTTTAAAACGTTCACTTCACAGTCAAGCAAGTACCGTAATATTTAATTTAGCACTTTTATCTAAAGCAACTTGCTACTGTTAATATTGAATTTGGCTGAAACAAAAATAGCCTTTGTGTTAATGTTTTTTGTAACATTTTGATTTCTAAAAATCGCATTGCTTGGTTTTGTTTTTATGTATTGTCTTATTCTTTAATTCAGTGTCCTGTATACTGTGATGCAGAGACGGAAATAAACAACTCACAAGTGAGGAAAAAAATGTTATAACTTTAATCTAAGCAATAATCTGTGTAAATTTATACTGCAGTAATTTAGCTCAAGCTGCTCATTATTGATATTTAATATTGTGGTCATTGGTAAGTTATATTAACGTACGCATGATGGATCTGGCATGGAACTCACTTTGCAGTGGTCCCTATTCGTATCAGAATTACATCTGAGACTGCTGTTGCAATGTTTTTGTTTCATAGAACTAGATGTTTATACTAATTAGGAGTTCATATAAGGAAAAAATAGATATGTATATATATAAATGCAAATGTACAAGAACAACATGGCCCATTAGAGTGGAAGAGAAATATAGCATTTGTTCTTTTTGTACATTTGTCATTATAGGCAGATGTGAATTTGCGTTTGAGTGCAGGAAAGATTAATTGAGAATTGCTGCATCAGATAAGCCAGTTGAGAGCAGGGGAACAAGCATGTGTAGAAATAATTTAGGATTAGATTGGGTGGCTAATCTCTTTATTGTGAGTGTGCAGTCTCAGCAGGGAGATGGGTTTCTCGCTCTGTCTTCTTCTCCCTCGCTCTCTTTCTCTCTCTTAAAGGTTTTCTGTCTCCTTTTATCTTTTCTTTTACATTTCCCAGTGACACGTGCAAGAGACAGCAAGGTTGGAGCTGAGCCTCACGGCCATGTATTTGTATTAGGTTCCTCATTAAACAACTTGCCATGTTCTGATTACATAATTCATTGTGTACTGTAGCTTGCCTTGTACATGCACATGGTTGTTTTCATAAAGGCAATCTCTCAGACTTTGTGCTTAAAATGTATAATGGAAGAAGAGGTTATGACAAATGTACAAGTGAGAATCCATTCTGGTTTACTGGGGAACCTGAGAGAATACTGAGGTTTAGACTTTGAATCGCCCCTCTCAGATCTCAGACTCTCATGTATGTCTGTCTGCCTACTGAGAACCGTGACTTTGTGTCTTGACAAAAATCTAAAAGGCACATCACGGGGCATTTTAAAAGTGATCATTCTTAGAATCAAGGTGGTCAAGAGAGGAGCCCTGATACAGTCTTTATCACGCAAACAAAGGCATATAGTGATGTAACTGCATTGTTTGTTCATTTTTGTCTGTTTTCAGCCCAAATTGAAGTCATACCATGCAAAATCTGTGGTGACAAGTCATCAGGCATCCACTATGGAGTCATCACATGTGAAGGCTGTAAGGTCAGTGAAAGATGTGCCTTTTCTTCTATGAATTTATTAGTCATCTGTGTGATTCAGTCATCCATGGACTTCTCCAAAACATTGTACACTGCAAAAAATAAAAAAAATCTATATTTTATCTTATTTTCCAGTAAAATTATCTA
Source organism: Pseudorasbora parva (assembly GCF_024679245.1). Classification (NCBI taxonomy): domain Eukaryota; kingdom Metazoa; phylum Chordata; class Actinopteri; order Cypriniformes; family Gobionidae; genus Pseudorasbora; species Pseudorasbora parva. The sequence goes on from NC_090174.1 coordinate 43,708,170, forward strand.
AGCATTCTTAAATCAAGATAAACTTACCAAGAAGTAAATTGGATACTAAGACTTGTTTTCAGATAATTAATGATTAACAATTACAAATTTAATTTATTACTAAATATAAACATTTAGAAATTAGGTCATCACCTTTATTTATATAGAACTCAGTTTTTAAAGTAGCTTTAGTGAGAAACAGAAAAATAATGATCAATGATGCAAACAGAATTCAATTGTGCTGAAAAGTAGCTCAATAGTGTCATTTATCGGCTGAAGTCAGTTTAGTGTTGATTCATTTCATCATTTTTGCAACGTAATCATTTTTGTTTTAGACAGTTTAGATATGATTTTTCTGCATGTAACATATCTTAATCTTCTGTTGTTGTGTCCTCTGAAGGGTTTCTTTAGGCGCAGCCAACAGAACAACGCATCCTACTCCTGTCCTCGTCAGCGCAACTGCCTAATTGACCGAACAAACCGCAACCGCTGCCAGCACTGTCGGCTCCAAAAGTGTCTGGCTTTGGGCATGTCCCGGGATGGTGAGCGATATAACATCAGTGTTCCTACACATTTTCCATTTCAAAATTCCATAGTTTTCCAGACTCTATTTTTCTAAACTTCTCTGTATACCATAAATGGTCCATACAGCATTATTTTCAGTACAGTCATCTGTAATATAGCTTGTTTTCTTCTTATTTTTTTCGTTTTCTCCAAGTGATAAAATGCACTTGATTACATCAAATAACCTACATATATTCACCTCTGACACACTGGTTTGATACTGAAAACATGGTTTGATGCTGCATCATTAAACAACAATGTACAGTCTGAATATGACTGTTCGCTCCTTTATCTGTTGCTTGTTTAATTAGAAATTGAGTAAACATTCTTTTAGTGAAGTTGAAAAGAGACTTACTTATGGTAAAGACAAAAAGTTTTACAAATGTGCACCTTGAATTCATTGTGTTTGACAATCACTAGCTATATGATCACTAAACTTTTACCATAATTATATACAGTGAGGACAATAATAAGGATAAGTATTTGACCACCCTACTATTTTGCAAGTTCTCCCACTTAGAATTCATGGAGGGGTCTGAAATTGTCATCGTAGGTGCATGTCCACTGTGAGAGACATAATCTAAAAATAAAAATAAATACTATTTATTATAAAAAAAACTATTTATTTGTATGATTTAGCTGCAAATAAGTATTTGAACACCTGAGAAAATCAATGTTAATATTTGGTACAGTAGCCTTTATTTGCAATTACAAAGGTTAAACGTTTCCTTTAGTTTTTCACCAGGTTTGCACACACTGCAGGAGGGATTTTAGCCCACTTCTCCTCACAGATCTTCTCTAGATCAGTCAGGTTTCTGGCCTGTCGCTGAAAAACACAGAGTTTGAACTCCCTCCAAAGATTCTCTATTGGGTTTAGGTCTGGAGACTGGCTAGGCCACGCAAGAACCTTGATAAGCTTCTTACAGAGCGACTCCTTGGTTATCCTGGCTGTGTGCTTTGGGTCATTGTCATGTTGGAAGACCCAGCCTCGACCCATCTTCAATGCTCTAACTAAAGGAAGGAGGTTGTTCCCCAAAATCTTGCAATACATGGCCCTGGTCATCCTCTCCTTAATACAGTGCAGTAGCCCTGTCCCATGTGCAGAAAAACACCCCCAAAGCATGATGCTACCACCCCATGATTCACAGTAGGGATGGTGTTCTTGGGATGGTACTCATCATTCTTCTTCCTCCAAACACATTTAGTGGAATTATGACTAAAAAGTTCTATTTTGGTCTCATCTGACCACATGACTTGCTCCCATGACTCCTCTGGATCATCCAAATGGTCATTGGCAAACTTAAGACGGGCCTGGACATGTGCTGGTTTAAGCAGGGGAACCTTCCATGCCATTCATGATTTCAAACCATGACATCTTAGTTTATTACAACAGTAACCTTGGAAACAGTGGTCCCAGCTCTTTTCAGGTCATTGACCAGCTCCTCTCGTGTAGTTCTGGGCTGATTTCTTACCTTTCTTAGGATCATTGAGACCCCACGAGGTGAGATCTTGCATGGAGCCCCAGTCCGAGGGAGATTGACAGTCATGTTTAGCTTCTTCCATTTTCTAATGATTGCTCCAACAGTGGACCTTTTTCACCAAGCTGCTTGGCAATTTCCCCGTAGCCCTTTCCAGCCAGAGGTGTACCATTTTGTCTCTAGTGTCTTTGGACAGCTCTTTGGTCTTGGCCATGTTGGTAGTTGGATTCTTACTGATTGTATGGGGTGGACAGGTGTCTTTATGCAGCTAATGACCTTAAACAGGTGCATCTAATTTAGGATAATAAATGAAGTGGAGTTGGACATTTTAAAGGCAGATTAGGTCTTTAAGGGTCAGAATTCTATCTGATAGACAGGTATTCAAATACTTATTTGCAGCTGTATCATACAAATAAATATTAAACAAATCATGTATTGTGATTTCCAGATTTATTTTTTAGATTTTGTCTCTCACAGTGGAGATGCACCTGCGATGACAAATTCAGACCCCTCTATGATTTCAAAGCAAAGAACTTGCAAAATAGCAGGGTGCTCAAATACTTATTTTCCTCACTGCGTAGACTATCCAAACTGCATAAAGACCATGTAACATTCATCACTAATCATCTCATCTGCTTGTCGACAAGCTGGATTGATCTTATTGATAGCTTTAAAACCAGCACTAATCTCATTTGCATTCTTTCCCCTCCCCCCATCAGCTGTTAAGTTTGGCCGCATGTCCAAGAAACAGAGAGACTCCTTGTACGCAGAGGTTCAGAAACACCAGCAGAGGCTGCAGGAGCAGCGGCAGCAGCAGACGGGCGAAGCGGAGGCCCTCGCTCGTGTTTACTCCTCCAGCCTCACCAACGGACTCAGCACCCTCAACCACGAGATTGGAGGGACATACGCCAATGGTCACATTATAGACATGCCCAAGGGTCAGCCGAACAGCGCTCCTGGAGGTTACTATGGCATGGACTCCACACAGGCCAGCCCGGATCAGTCTGGACTGGACATGACCGGAATGAAGCAGATCAAACAGGAACCCATATATGATCTCACCCCTGTTCCCAACCTTTTCACCTACGGCTCCTATCAAGATAGCCAGCTAGCACCTGGAGTGTCTATGGGGGAATTAGGTACGACTAGTAAAACCAGTTGGAAAAGAGTTATATTTGGGTTGCATGGTTCATGGATGTATGACAAGAGTTGCAATACATCATTTTTCAATCCCTTCTGTTTTTCTTTTTAACAGACCGAATTGCACAGAACATCATAAAGTCCCACCTGGAGACGTGTCAGTACACGGCAGAAGAGCTTCAGCAGCTAGCCTGGCAGACGCACTCCTATGAAGAAGTCAAGATGTACCAAAGCAAGGTGTGAGGTCGCTCCCTCAACGAGCAAAGAGCTCAGCTTACATGCCAAACACTTCCCCTATCCCCGCCGAGTTCGTACATTCATTGACATGCTTTTACACCTGGTGCTGAACATCATCTCTCACCCTTTCAGTCCACTTTGCTCGTACTTCGTTCCCTCTTCATAGTCAGATTGCACGCTTGAGATCAGAGTTCATTAGAGTATCTCAGCCCCCTGGAGCTGATCCTATCCAGCTTTCGCACTGATATGGAGAAAAAGAGAAAGCGAGAGAGCTAACGGATTTAGCTAACGAACACTCAAAGCACAATAGGGGAGGGTGCCAGACGTACTACAAGCCCTCTTCATTTCCCTGTGTCAAATGGATTATGGGTAATTACCGAGAAGCCCTTTGAAATAGTGCCTATGAAGATTCGCTATACAGGGAGAGAATTGCAGAGCTCACAAAAGCAATTTGCTGATATCACATTTTCAGTATTCTCTGTGCTCTGTAAGGATGTTTCATAAATGGGAAACTACAGATTCTGCCTTTTTTGTTGTGATTTTTCACGATGAGCACTGGAAATTTCAATCATTACTTTTTTAACTAAATTAAAGAGTAAAAGTGTACTCTAGCTGTTTAATTTTCCTTTTATACAGAGGAGTGCAGAAAAATTCTATATCATTTTTTTTTTCATCTCACCAATTGGAAGACTGGAGCAATAGCTGCTGAAAAATCTGCATTGCCATTACAGGAATACATTCAATTTTAAAGTATATTAAAGTAGAAAAAATATATTATTTGCAATAATATTTCAAAAATAATACTGTTGTAACTATTTTTTATCAAATAAATGGAACTTTGGTGAGCATTGAGACTTTAAATTAGTAAAGCTTTTGAGACTTAAGCAATTAGTGCAAAATATTAACAGAAAAAAAAGTTTCCCAGAAGCATGCAATAATTTCCCCAGAACAAATCAGATGACTCGCTTACCTATGAGGCCTGTGTGTGTGTGTATTTCAGACAAGGGACGTGTTGTGGCAGCAGTGCGCTATACAGATAACTCATGCCATTCAGTACGTGGTAGAGTTTGCTAAGCGCATCACTGGCTTCATGGAGCTTTGCCAGAACGACCAGATATTGCTACTGAAATCAGGTAAAGAACAGCATCTGATACACGCTATGAATCTGAATGACCATACTCTATTTTTGTTACACACTGATTAAGACTTAAATACGAATTTTGTGATCCAAATTAGTCTACTTAACACTTTTCTTTCAAAAAACAGGTTGTCTGGAGGTAGTGCTGGTCAGAATGTGCCGGGCATTCAATCCTCTCAACAACATGGTTCTGTTTGAGGGGAAATATGGAGGCATGCAGATATTTAAAGCTCTAGGTACAACTTCCCATGCTCAACCATTAATATTACAATTTCTGCATTACAAAATGCACATGCTATGAATATAGTTTAACATCTTGTTAATATCACTGCTAGTGATGATTTAAGCAGCATATTAATATTTTAATATTTACCTCCTGCAGGCTGTGACGACCTGGTCAGTGCGGTGTTTGACTTTGCCAAGAGTTTATGTTCACTGCAATTAACAGAAGAGGAGATTGCTCTTTTTTCTGCTGCAGTGCTCATTTCTACAGGTCAGACCTCACTACAAACATAAAGATTGTAAAGATTGATATTAATGGGGTCAAATCAACATTTAGTACTTGTTTGTTTATTAATATTACCGACCTACATAGAATTTGCTATGCTATATCTGCTCCACACCAGCAGATATTAATAGATAATTCTCTCGCATTTCTAGACCGGCCGTGGTTAATGGAGCCAAGGAAAGTACAGAAGCTACAAGAGAAAATCTACTTTGCCCTGCAGCACATCATGCAAAAGAACCATCTGGACGAGGATGCCCTGGCCAAGGTAGGACGTCTCAAGTGACCATGACACAGTTCAGACAGGAATTGACCACGACTTATTGAACTTAAATAGATTCCGTTTGATCATGTTTAGGCAAAAGACCCTCATTCCACTGTACCCGTATTTGTTTTCGCAGTTGATAAGCCGGATCCCCACGCTGTCGGCTCTGTGCACTCTCCACACGGAGGAGCTTCAGGCCTTCCAGCAGCTCCACCCAGAGACCGTTAACATGCTCTTTCCTCCTCTCTATAAGGAGCTCTTCAATCCTGACGCAGCTGGCGTCATGCCCAAATGACCGGACATGTTTACCCACACTCTTCTAAGTCTTTCGTTCAACAATCGACCGGCTGTCCCTGGGAGGTGTTGCAGAGAATGAACACTGTGTTGCAGCATCTGCAGATTTTGCAGCCATAACAACAACAACAACAACAACAACAACAACAACAACAACAACAAAAAACTCTCTAGGAATGTCCTGCACTTCAAAAATCCAACTCAATTTCACCGGTACAGTCATAAGAATGTATATATGCGGCAGCAGCAAAAGGCGCCTTCAGTTTGACAAGAAATGTACAGACTTTAGGACAATTTAAGCTGTCTTTAAATTGGGTAAGTTCATTTGTTTGTTTGACTTCTCTCTTTTTTATATAAAATATTGTTATATTGAAATGAGAAGGTGGGGAGTGCATTCAAAAATGATAATGTAGTTATTTCTCTAGTACAAAGCGGTATTCCAGTATTAAATTTTGTTCTGTTAATATTTTAGTCATAATTTAAAAACAACAATGGCCTGAAAGGCCCGTACCTTGTCTATGTAATTTTTGGTATTTGTTTTGTAGTTTTACCTGTACATAATATGTGAAGTTGAAACTGGTATAAGGTTAACGGGGGACTAACTTTGTTTGGCCACGTTTAAAAGCCTTGTCTGGGCTATGTAGATATGTACAAACAGCACCACAACATTAATCCTGCCACTAAGGATTTTTGAAGTGGAAAAAGAATAGATAATGGGTACTTTTCCGTACGAAAGTATAGAGATATATATTTTACAAAAAATTGTAAGGCCGATTACCATCTTGTCAGTCATTGCTGCAATAACAGTTTCTGTAACTGCTGAAAAACAATCCAGTCAAATGTGACGTTATGGAAAGCCCTCAGAACTACTTCAAATCTATAATCCTGTTTGCTCTAAATGCCTCATAATGCTGTTCTTACTGCCAAAAATAATACAGCACTAGCACATGTGAAGCTGCAGCCCTCTCTCTGTGAAGGCATAAATAGCTAATACAAAATAGCTCAACTAAATTTACTGCCACTGATATGAACTCTTTTCTGCTGCCTTTATTGTAGATTCTCTGACTTGAGCAATAATGTCCTATCTGTCATTACGTGCCCAGGTCAGGCTTATTCTGTGGTATTCTGAACCATTATGCTAATTGTAAAGTACTCGTCCTTATTTTGAAAATCTTTATATTTCATTAGATATAAGAATGTTCTGTGTTTGGCAGTACTTGATTTAAGTTGAATATCTGAAGACATCTAAAATTAGTCATTCTATTACAATTTTTTCCCCCCAAAGATAACAGTCATGGGATTTAATCAATCAGTTGGAACAATGTTCTATTCAAAGACATTCTTTCAGGAATATTTTTTTTCATTTTAATCCTATTTTATCCTAATCAAATAGAAATATTTTAAAAATAATAATAATAAATGGAAACCTTATTTCCATTTATTATTATTAAATGAAAAAAAATTATGTATTTATTTTACTTTTATTAGAGAAAACTGCTTAATTGGGAATAAAAGAATTATTCAGATCTAGGCGATTGTCTTGGAATTTAGCTTGTTAAGAAATTTTAGGAAAGCAGATTTAAATATGACAGCATTCACACTCATTCTTAAGCACAGAGATGTTTCCTGTCACTCAATACACTGAGCGTCCGTAAATTGTTGTAATCCACAGTTAAAAGACTTTGTGAAAGCTTAATGCAAGTGGTAATGACAATCATCTTTGAGTATTCACATTGCTGTCTAGACCCACAAATGCAGCTACGCTACTGTAGGAAGACTAGTAGTTCAACTGGAGGAATTCTAAAAGGGCAGTTTGGGTTTGGACCCTTATGGTCCAAAGATAAATCTCATGAAGTACCATCCCGAGCCACCAGGTGGAGATACTGAGAGTGCTTTTCCCCTTCTCTTGGCCTGTACTCACAGGATGTAAAGCCATATGTTAGTTTCTGAAGGAAAAAAAAAAACAAATATACAAGCTAGGACATTCGGTTACACCGATCAGTGAATTTTTAGTACATCTTGATGCATTTATATTGTGAAATGCACTTGAAAGCACTTAACTACTGTATGAAGGATTGATAACTACAGATTCATGGTATTAGATACATGCTCAAATGTTGTCAGCTGAGAAGCAATCATGCTACCTGTTCAAGTCCTACTGAACCAAACGCTCTCAGCCCAACTTCAAAGGAATGTTTCCAATTCCTTCAATGTTAGTGTCCTGTTCAAGACAATCATTTCTGGGTGCATTTTTTTCTTGGCACCCATCTCAGGGACTTCTCTTTTAATGTTTTCAATAGAAAGAGAGTACTATTTTAAAAGTAATATGGACATTTTTAGGGAATTAAATACAATCACAGCGGTTTCTTCACATACAAAACCTACCCAGACAAGGCTTTGGTGTGTTTGTGTGTGTGTGTGTGTGTGTGTAAAGCGTGTACCCATCGGTGAGGGGTGAAACAGGCTCGATTGCCACACTTCACCGCTTGTTGCACGTCCCAGCAAACAGCTCTCTTTCTCTCCGTGTAAATATCAATGTGCGGCAGTGTACCAGCAATGGTGCCAGTTCTGAGCTCCAAATTAAAATGTTGTAATTATTAAGCATCTCCTGAAATTAAATGGATTTTATGTAAGTTAGATTATTTATACAGAGCATGAATAAGCTGCTCTCTATCTATTTCTATGCTCATTACAGAAAATGGATTGTCAGAAATCATTTTAAACATATGATGAAGGCTTTTTGTATTAGACTGTGAATTGAGGGTGAGAGGAATTTGTATCTATATGAGAGGTTCAACACTGTTAGGTACTGTAGCAATAACTGGAAGCATTTACTACAGTCATCTTTGCATTCTAAGATTATTTTTATTTTATTATAATTATATTATTATTATTATTATTAGCCTATTGATGTTCAGTTATTCTTGCATGCTGGTTCATAATAATGAAACCTTTGGGCTTTTGTGTTTTCTTATGTATTGCTGAGAGGGGGTGGGCAACAGGGGTCGGGGGGTTGGTTTCGGGTTCGTTTTTAATCTGAATGTTTCTGGGTTGATGTTGACTGATAACACCACACCCTCTTCATTCTGTTCGCACACACTGACAAAAGCACAACGCGTTTCTTACTGTGTAGGAGTAAAACAATATTATAAGGGCACTAAAGGTCAAAACATATACTGCGCAAGTATGTGAACGCAGATGCTAGCTCCACTGGTCGTTGCCACGTGAGGCGCTATGGCGCGAAAATATATTCTATTGCGGTCTGTTCTCTCTTTTAGGTCAATTACTGTGATGGCTGAGCTACAGTTAAGTAAAGTCTGTTTGTTTGTGTCAACTTACTTGAATGTAACTCTATCTCCCCCTTGAGGATTGTTACCGCCGCCAGTTCAAAGCAAGAGCTAATGCTGTCAGTGCGTTGACCAAGCACTCTGCATGCGTACGTTAAATGTTTAGGTCCTAAAAAGTTTGCTGAAGACGTATTTAAAGGGATAGTTTACACAAAAATTGTAATTCTCTCATCGTTTACTCACCTGTATGTCTTCTGTTGAAACCAAATGATATTTTTGAAGAATGTTGATAACCATCGAGTTTATGGTAGCCCTTGACTTCCATAATATCCTACAATGGAAGTTAATGGTTACAGTGAACTGTCTGGTTACCAACATTCTTCAAAATATCTTATTTTTAGTTCAACAGAAGAAAGAAACTCATACAGGTTTGCAACAACATTGAGTATGAGTGAGAAAATGATGACAATTTATTTTATTGGTGAACTAACCCTTTAAGACTCCTACACTGTATACATCAGTTTGGCATAAACTAGTCCTACACTTAACATGAAGGAAATAACTGATGTCTGTGTGTTTTTGAGTTATAAACTCATGTGCTACCACAGATGGCTATAGTATGTTCTACTGAAGTACTGATGCATACTACACATTTCTACTTTTTCTTTTCTTTTCTTTTCTTCATTCCTTTTTTTAATTTATTTTTTATTTTTTTTGTGGTTAATTAATGAATCAGAATGTGTCTGTCTCCCTGGATGAAAAAAACGAAACAAACAAAGGTAGCATCTGTTACCAAAACCCTTAAGACTGTACTTAGCGTGCAGCATCTTTTTATGTACTAAATGTAAACGAAACATTTTTGTTTTCAAGTGCCATAGCTAGTGTGAAGTGAAGCTGAATGGCATATGGGGTAGATGCTTTACTGTACAAATTGTTTACTTGAGAAGCAATCAAAATGTGGAATTCAGATGCAAGTGTGAATATTCAGACAACCAACTGTTTGTTGTTCATGGAGAACGGGCTGTGATTGGCAGAACTTTAGCACATGTCCACAATACAAGTAAAGCACATGTAGCACGGGAGGGTGGGGTGGGGGGGGGGTTCTGTTAACTTGCCAACAGTGTGAGTGTGTGCATATGTGTGTATGTATATATGTGAGTTGGATTGTAAAACAGCATAAGTGAAGGGTGAATAGCACTTTGTATGAGTGGGGGGTGGGAGGGTGTTAAGCTTGAGGTGCAAGCATTGTGGAATGGACATGCAAAAGTACTGATTAATCAAGACCTTAAAGTGTCTCCTACATGTTGTATATACTAAGCGAAGGACTTACGTGATTTTTGTTAAATTCTATATTTTATGGCTTTTGTAGACATTTCTTTGTGGGATAAAAAAAATAAAGAACATTTTATGGATGCAATTGTGTCTTCATTTCTTGTGTTGCAGTAAATGAAACACCCTTAAAACAATATGAATTTATTAAGCAAAAGCATGTAAATATAAGAGAATATTACTCAAGTTGTTTACCCCTTGTGCAAATTGTCTTCTTTTAATCATAAACCTGTGTAGATTTATGCTTAAAAATATATTTAAAAAATTGCCAATGGGTTAGGACCTTTTTTTTTACATTTTTTTTTTTACATTTTTCAGAGAACATGTCTTATATTACACCTTGTGTGGTTATCGTATGGAATACATTGACTTTGGAAGTAAAAAATATGGGGGAAAACATTAGGCAAATACTTCTGCCACATGGCTATACATTCTCTTACATCTCTTGTAAAATAAATAAATAAATCTTGTTTGTATATTTGTATTACTTTCTCTAATATGTCTTGAGCAAGAAAAAGAAACTTCATTGCACTAAAGTCAGTGATAACATTAAATATACGTATGTAATGATGAGGTCATAAGTTTACCCTTGCATTATCTGCATTATAAGTAAGAAGAGGTATCATAAGATTGCATTTTGTTTTTATTTTAGTACTGCTGTTTTAAATCAAGCTATTTCACATAACAGATGTTTATATAAACCACAAAATTTACAAAAAAGACCCAGTTCAGAATTGTGCATGCTTGATTCTTAAAGGTGTCATGAACTGGCTTTTTAATTTTTTTATACTGTTGTCTGAGGTCAACTAATGATGTTTTATATTTAAAAACATCATTAATAACTAATAGGCTATTTTCTACACTGGTTTTGAGGCTCTGTCCTGAACGCTGGGTTTTGATGGGCGTGCTGCACTGGAGACTTGGAAGTAAACGCGCACGGCTAGGATTGGAGAAGATCTGCATATTTAATGAGCTTGTGCTCCCCTGTCAGTTCCCATGAGGGAGGGATTGTTTTGAACACGGCAAACAGAATGATTCTCTTGATCACAGGGCTCATAAACGTCTTTATTAAACAAACACATTGTGTTTTAATCTCAATATGTCTGCAAATCCAGCTCGACCTGAGACATGTTCACAAACGATTCCGCAGGAAAATGAAGCGAACATGCATACAATGTCTTCCCCACGTGAGCTAAAACTTCATTAAAAAGAAATGAAGCATCACACATTCCTAATATTAGGATCCGAAGGAAGCTTATGCAGTGACTGTGTTCTTCCACGAGGAATAGAGCAATATCTTTCCTCGGCATGTTTATTGCTGCTGGCTAGCGCGATCTGAACAACTCCACGAGGCAGTGGGCGGGGCTACTGAATTGGACGTGCTTATTATTCGGTAGAGTCGGTGTTTCGCCTCACGATGACGTCAGAATGAGACACCTTCTAAGATCGATCATTTTCTGGGCCTGGTGTCTATAAAAGCTTTTCTTTGACTAACAAGGAATATTTCAGCTCTGAAACTTACAGAATATTCTTATATTATCATGACCTTTTATATATCAAAAACTCAAGGGAAAGTTGATTTCTCAATTCATCACCCCTTTAATACCCGCAATGTGTGTCGTGTATCAATGAGTGTTTGCACCTTTGGTAATAGTTGTGTATGAGTCTTTTAAATCTGAATATTATACAATCACTTATGGAAAGGGTTAGAAAATGACTTTTCTGAGTGTGGGAAGTTTAACTGCTCAGGACAAACAAGGGACTCTTGAACAACTGTCAAATAACATACATGCTTTATTTGGGCAAATTCAACTATTATTTTGTTTTGTGGACTATATGTTATGTAAAAAAAGAAGCTTATTCAGGACAGTACTACATAAAAAGCAATATGTAATTTATGATGCCTAACACCATTTAGCAGATTCTGGTGTATGTAAACTTATGTCCTCAACTATTCAGAAAGGCTATTTGAAAACAAATAAGAGTGCAATAATAATCTACAGTTGAGCATAGCTGAGCAAAAATATTCCATATTTAATTTTTAAAGGTTTCATTTTATTGTTGTTTTATTCAAGACATTGCATATTATATGTAGTTCCCTTTAAGTGTTTTAAATAGTGTATGTATTGACATGAACTAATAAAAAAAGGTTACTTGGAAAAATGTCAGGTCAGATCTTTGGCATGTGACGTCAACTGTTGCACACAATACTGTTTATCATAAACAAGCATCAGCTACAAACAACACAAATAAAAATGTGTTGTCACCTTGAACAGCTTTTACTACTATAAATTCAGTCTTTAAAAAATGCATATATAGATTAGAGAATGAAACCGGATGTGACCACGATGAGTTCTGCTGGAAACTGATCTGTGAATTGGAAAGTCTTTGCGTACCCTCTGCGGGTATGATCAAGTACTCCCAGGTCATAGGTTAAACTGTGCTGCTCGCCTCATCAAAGGCAGGAACCATCTTCCTTTGGCTGCCGCAACTCTTCAAATCTGAAAAGCCAAACACAATATACACAATTGCAACTCATATACATAATTTATCACAGAGAGAGGCTTTTATTAAGATCCGAAATGAAATTTGTGGATTGTACATGAATAATTTGTTTTGATTTGATGTGGTTCTTGGAGAGGACGCAAGACGAATAAAAAACAAAGCACCTTTGAAATATCAAACAAATGTGGCGGAGTGGTTTTCGTTTGTTTGTTTATTTTTTATCCCTGTACTTCTGAAGCAAAGCCTCCCTCTTGATACAAACAACAGGCTTCTCATATGTCTTCCATGAGACGGTAATTAATATCTAATCAAAGTCAACACTCTCCAACGCACAAAGAACTATTAAATATGTAATCAAAGAGAACACTCCACATGCCACAAAGGAAACCACGCCCCTCTTCTGCATGCCTTTGCTGTCATGGAAATGAAATAATTTCTGCCTCATTAGATTTTTTTCTAAACCTTCAGGCTTAATTAGACGGCTTTTCCTGTTCATTTTGAAGTTTGCTCTTTTCAAACGAACTATCAAACCACTTCTAAAGTTGAAAACACGGAGGAACGCCACATGGACGTATTTGCGAGATCTGCCACAGCAGGAAGTAAAAAAGAAAAGAGTGCTGAAAGTTCAGCCCTCAACCTGTGACATGAGTGTTACCTCACCTGAGAGACCGAGCTTCTTACAGCAGGAGTTGCAGGTGTGCTTGAGAACAAAGCTCTGGATTGCATCATCACCCAAATTGGCAGGTCCAAACGCCATCTCCCCAGAGGAGCTACAACAGGAGCAAACTTTACTCAGGTGCAGAGTAAACAAATGCATGTGCACATTTCCAAAAACTAATTTCCAATTTTAGTAAATATATTTGAACATTTATGATGCTACATACTTGTTGTGCTTATTTACCATTTATCATCTACTCTGATCAGCGAGGGGTCAGTGAGGTCCACTCCCACACCTTCAGCCAAAAATAGAGATTCACTTCATCCACTTTCCAACAGAAAACATTTTCTAATAATAAAAATAATAATAATAATACAAGTTATACCTTGAAGATCCAGCACTAGTAGTTCCCTGTTGGTGTACTCGTATGTCCAGTGAGAGAACGCTAGGATTGCTTCCTCCAGACCAGAGGAGGGCGATATCTCCTCTCCTGTATTATTGTTGTATTTCCTGAAATGACCACTCATGTTCTTCTCAACAGTCAACCATTGGCCGTCGGAGCGCCAGTGCAGCAAGGAGACATCCAGAAACCTACACACATACAGATGCTTGGACTTATGTAAACTTATGTCGACTTATATATCCATAGTCATGGAGAAATCAAATTCTTATCGTCATAATAATGAAGACAGAACTCATAATGCTGACCTAGGACTGTAGGGAACACTGCTGGGTTTAATCTGGTTGAATCGCTGCATGAGTTTTTGTGCTGCTCTCTGTTGTTGGATTTCCTAAAGGTTGGAGAGGAAATGATTCAATTGATAAGCAGAGAGAATAATAATTATACCATATACACTACTGGTCAAAAGTTTTAGAATGGTAAGATTTATTAATGTCTTTAAAGAAGTCTCTTCTGCTCACCAAAGCTGCATTTATGTTATTAGAAATACAAAAAAGCTATAATATTGTTAAAATATTATTAAAATATAAAATAACTGTTTTCTATTTAAATATATATTTTAAAATGTCATTTATTCCTGTGATGCAAAGCTGAATTTTGAGCAATATTACTCCAGTCTTCAGTGTCACGGGATCCTTCAGAAATCATTCTGAAATTATGATTTACTGCTCAAGAAAGATTTCTGATTATTATCAATGTTGAAACAGTTGTGTAAAAAAATCTTCTTGGATTCTTTGATGAATGGAAAGTTCAAAAGAACAGTATTTATCTGAATTATTTTTTTTACTTTCCATTCATCAAAGAATCCTAAACAAATGTTTTTATAATATTGTGTTGGTCCCTCTTTTTCTGCCAAAACATCCCTGACCTATCGAGGCATGGACTCCACTAGACCCCTGAATATGTGCTGTGGTATCGGGCACCAAGATATTAGCAGCAGACCCTTTAAGTCATGCAAGTTGCGAGGTGGGGCCTCCATGGATCGGATTTGTTTGTTCATCATATCCCACAGATGCTCGATTGGATTGAGATCTGAGGAATCTGAGGTCAAGCCAGCACCTCAAACTCATTGTGCTCCTCAAACCATTCCTAAACCATTTGTGTCAGGGCACATTATCCTTCTGAAAGAGGCCACCACCAGGGAATTCCATTTCCATGAAAGAGTCCACATGGTCTGCAACAATGCTTAGGTAGGTGGTATGTACATCCGCATGGACATCCAGCAGAACATCGAAAGAATCCCAAAGAATCCCACTGCCTCTACCAGCTTGCCTTCTTCCCATAGTGCATCCTGGTGCCATGTGTTCCCCCGGTAAGCCACGCACCGGGCCATCCACGTGATGTTACAGTTAACGTGATTCATCACACCAGCCCACCTTTTTCCATTGCTCTGTGGTCCAATTCTAATGCAATTTGGAGCTTTTGGCGATGGACAGGGGTCAGCATGGGCACCCTGACTGGTACCCATACCAATGGCAGCCCCATATGCAACAAACAGCGATGCACTGAGTATTCTGACAAATTTCTATCAGAACCAGCATTAACTTGAACAATTTGAGCTACAGTAGCTTGTCTGTTTGATCGGACCTAGCCTTCACTCCCCACATGCATCAATGAGCCGATTCACCACTGTTCCTTCCTTGGACCACTTTCTACCACTGCAGACCGGGAACACCCCAAAAGAGCGGCAGTTTTAGAAATGCTCTGACCAAGTTGTCTAGCCATCACAATTTGGCCCTTGTCAAACTCCCTCAAATCCTTACATTTGCCCATTTTTCCTGCTTCTAACACATCAACTTTTAGGACAAAATAAAATAAATTAGATTACTGCCTAATATATCCCACACACCAACATGTGCCATGATGAAGAGATAATCAGTGTTATTCACTTCACCTGTCAGTGTTATGTCAATGTTATAGCCTGACAAGCCAGACCCACATCAATATGTTTGACAGGGCTCAATCCGAGGGGCGGGATAAACGGTTGTCTTTCAAACTCCCTCTGCGCGGCGTGCACCCAATTGGATAGCGCTACAACCAACCAGAGCAACAAAGGTGAAGCGGAGCTAGTTGACAGATTAAACTTTCGCTGCATCCGGTCGGCAAAACTCAGAACACATCTTTTCTTTTTAAAAATGACTTCAGTGCTGTTCTTTGTTCTTTTCTCAGAGAAAAGCTTAACCCCAAGTCTTCCAGAGTCGCAACCAAAGCTGATTTGAAAGACCGCCATTCGCCAGTTTCTGAGTTTACTAGAAGCACACAAATGCAACTCAGCCGTCATTATGTTAAGCCCCGCCCACCGACTCTATACACTATGTGATTAGCCCGACCAGCTCAGAAGGGTATTGAGAGTTGCTAGACGACACTTGCGGGCAGATTAGATTTGCTGCCGCTAGGGTGCGTCTAGGCTATCGATGTTATGCCTGATTGGTGTGTATATGTATATATATATATACACACACACAGAAATATTAAGCTGCAAAAGTTTTTTTTTTTTTTTTACATTGATAATAATAAGAAATATTTCTTGAGCACCAAATCAGGATATTAGAATGATTTCTGACTGGGGAAAGTTCACTTTTGCCATCACAGGAAAAATTAATTTTTTAATTTTTTAAAAATAAAAACAGTTATTTTAAATTGTAATATATTACTGTATTTCATCAAATAAAGGCAGCACTGGTGACCATAAGAGACTTCCTTCAAAAACATTAAAAAATTCTGACCAGTAGTACATATACTGTATTTATACTGGCTATAGATAATAAGTGATTATCAATAGACCAATACAATTTTCTGAAAATGAAAGTTCTGGAAATACTAAATTGAAGAATTTAAAGTTTATTTATATTAGTGTTCATAATCTTTCAAAATAACAAAGATTTACCCGCAGACAGAGATGAAGTGAAGTGCTGATTGGGAATACTTTCTGCCAGATGCGAACCACCTCGGGTCTAAACGCTTTCACCACATACACTGAGCCCAGCTTCAAGACATCACCCTCAGCCCAAGTACACACCACTTTAGTGGCCCTGCGCAGACCCCCATCCAACACCTCCTGGTGGGCTAACGGTTGAAGAACAGCTGTACGTCCGTGCTGAAGCCAGGTGGAGATGCTAGAGGACTGATCTCCAAGTGAAGACCCTGCTTCTGACTCCTCTAGTGTATATATACAGACCTCAACACCACCTGAATAGAGCAGGACATTTATAGCCAAATCTAGCTATCACTGACTACATAACAACCATAGTTTGATTATTTACCCAATAAAGACACAGGGGTGAATGGAATAGAGTGAGCCAGTCTCATTAGGTTGTTCCTCTCCATTGCTGGAAGAAAAAAACCCACCAAAAGATCAACCAAAAAAACAAAACAAACACATATATACACACACATATACATATATATATATATATATATATATATATATATATATATATATATATATATATATATATATATATATATATATATATATATATATATATAAAATTATATATTATTATATTATATATATTATTAGATATTATATATTATTTTATTTTTTTGTGGTGATTATTATAGTTATTACTCACCTGAGTAATGCTGGCCTAAATCCTCTGTCAATTTAAATGTAGAGCTCCTTACTAAAATCAGATAAAAAAAACATATGTCCTTCACCAAATTAAACCAATGCAATTTACTCGCATCATAAACAGACGTATAATATAAAGTAAGTACAATTACCTTCTTGTGTCATATTGCTTACCCTACAAGAAGAAGAATTAGATGAACGGTTTGAATTGTTTCCTGTGATTACTTAAAATGTCTCAACAAATCAGAAACTTAACTTACGAAGGTCTTTGACTGATCGATCTGGCCCAGCTGCTTAGAAGTGGCTGCCCAGGACTCTGAGGAGAGATCATAACACACAGCCACATCAAATGTCCAAATCAAATCAGACAGGAAAAAAAAATTAAATCACGTTCATGATATGAGCACTACAGGTGAACTTACCAGCCACGATGGGGCCAGTTTTGAGGAATCCACTTGGTCAACATCTAGTAAATAAAATTATCCCAGTGTCATTTCATTTCTGCCAGTAATTACAGAAATAAGACATGAAAACTCATATAAAATAATAAATTAAAATGATTAAAAGACTGTAAATGTATAAAATGAAACATACTCAGCTGGGTTAGACTGACTGAGGTTCGGAACTTCCGATCAAACAGGCCTTTTACTTTCCTTTTCCTTTTTCTGCGTGAATCAAACTCATGCATGCATCCCCGCGTTTCATCTAGTTTTTCCTAAAAGGAGACAGAGGCACCACCTGACGATATATCCATCACTAGTGCTACATGGAAGACCACCACTAGTTGACAACTTATATATTATATATATATTATATCACTAGTTGACAACTTGCATGCAATAAAGGAAAACATTGCAGGATGGCTTACATTCTCAGGAGTTCCTGCTTTGGTCTTTATGGACTTTTTCCCGTATGACTTTTGTCTCTTAAAGATCTTAGATAATCCTATAAATTAAAGATAGACATAATTTGGTTATTAAGCAGATACTGAGGTTGGTACTTAGTATATTGTTATGATATGCATCCATTATACTTCTCTGGTCATGGCTGTGGTGGGGAGGCATCAGAAGAGTTTGTCTGCCGTGCTCTGATGCTGCTGTATCAGGCATGGCCATAGTCTCCACACTAGCTGAGAGTGAGCGGCTCTGCTCCAGATCAAAGGCCCATTTACTGCCTAAAAGCCCTTGACGTCTTGTGAAGTGTTCACTATCATCAAGCCGGTAGAATGCCGGGTTTCTGATCCCAACTGCTCGGTCTCCATCACTCTGGGTGTCCGTGAGGAGGAATGTGCGGCTGGAGGCTCTGGATATTCCATGCAAGTTGTCCTCATCATCCTCTTCCTCCATAGACTCCTCACGGCTCGGTTGAAAATGGAAGTCCCTCATCAAAGGCACAGTGGGAGAACTGGCACGTGATGGTTCCCCAGATCCATACATTCCCTTGTCCCTCAATCCAGCACATAGGTGAGGTAAAGAAAGATGGCATTCCATTGACACATCTTCTCTTGAATCGCCATGCTGTGGGGGCCACCTAAAACTATAATCTTCTTCCTTAGGGTTTGACAACATGCATTTGCTCCTGACTTCAAAGGGTCCGACGCTCGTCCCTGGTGGCAACTCCAGGGAAGGACGCTGCCGGCCAGGCCCCAAACCTCGGAGCAGGGAAGGTGGCATACTGCGGTAGTGCTTCGGAGACGGAAGTGCTTGGCTGGGCGCGACACTTCCACCAATGCGGAGACAGCAGCTATGGGACAGTTGCTCATGGTGGCATGTAACTGGTTGGCTCTGACCAAGTCGGGCCACTTCTAGCTGCTGATTGTCTGTGGCTGAGAGAAGGTTTAGAGTGTCCACTGCCAAAGCAGACAGGTCTTGCAACTGACCCAAGTGACCATCTAAAGTTCGCATATCGTCCTGGATGATGTTGACCTTCTCAGCAACCTCAACTAATATTCCGGACATCTCTTCAGTCCTAGAAACAAACAGCGTAGAAAACAAGATATTCTATTCTACTACTACCTCTGTTCGACTAGTAGAATTTTGCAGAAAACAATGCATTTAATCAATTTTGGAATAAAACTGTAATGTAACAAAATTTGTGCTGTGGATAATTTCCGGACGTACTGGATGTCATCTTTTTAATTGTGTTACGTTAGGTTTTATGATTGTATTATACAGCACCTTGGGCTTTACAAGAAAATACTTGAATTGCTTTATAAGAAAATAAATAATTTAAAATGGGTATTCAGATGCAAAACTTCATATACAATGTTCAATCAACTGGTAGATTAACGAAAACAAAACTGAAAAGCTGATGTAATTTCCTGAGAGATGCACTCACTTGTCAGCTGCAGAGCGAATCCGGTTGATTTGGCTGCTTTGTTGACTCTCCTTTTCGTCTCTGAAATATCCAGCGACACACTTCTCCTCAAACTCATGCAACTTCTTCAGATCATTGGGGGCCAGGAGTAATTCTGTAAACATACAGCACCACCAATACACTTAACTAGTGATAATATCCTGTATAAAAAAATGGATTCTAAGAAACAACAGCACGTTCTATTTTTGTATTGGATCAATAACAAATGTACATACATTTTTGTGCAAGAATCAGTTTGAGACTGTGAATGTAAAATCTGATTATTTTCACTACAGTGCAAACTGTTTTTTAATTTTTTTCTTTAGCAATAAAAAAAATACTTTTAAACCTCTCCAAAATAATTGAGTTTGATATAATTGTGACTCAATTGAATTCTAAAATGTCACAATGCAACACAATAGGAATAGCATAACATTAAAAAACATAAAACACTGTGTACTTTATTTGTGTGTTTGTGTAATACTGAATGTATCCATCCATATATCCACTACTTTCATTTTCTCTGTTTCAATTTTGTAAGACAACACAGAGGGCTATGATGGTTAATAAAAAATGACATACAAACACGCACTTACTCAGGCCAGTTCTTCCCCGTTTGGATGCCTTGCTGTGCTTTTGCCACATTGAACTGAGACACAGAGTCATGTGACTGAGAAGGATGAGAGGAGGCGGCAGCCACGGTTTCTCCTGATAGGTCATGATGTAACGATAGCGGTTATATTTCCACAGCTTACGGGATATGGAGCTCATGTCAAAGTAAACATTGCTGTGAAGTACATAATAAGGCAAAGTAGGTTAAACCATTACAAAGCAACCAAGCCTCAACAATACATCAAAGCTGCAACGCTCTTCCAATCTGGGTGCCATGCCGTATATTAGTCCAACAACTCAACAAAATTTTTTATCATCACACAAAGGTCTTAAAGATGAAGATGAAGTGCATACTTGAAGAATGCAATGAGTACATTGACCATGATGATGTACTGAATAAAAAGGTAGACGGCCTGCAGGAAGGGGGTGAGGAAGGCTCCAGGGACACAGGTTTCTGGATTACTACAGGCTGGCAAAAATAAAAAGGATGATCACAATGGAATATAAAATAAAGTGTCTAATAAATAATAATAGAGTAAATCATATACAAGATGTGAAGAATGAACTATAACCTGACAACCAAGCTGTGGGAAAAGGTTTATTAAAATCAGATGAACTGAATAGACTGAATGGTCTTGTCTTTTTGTTGTACTCACCATCAATTTCTCCAGCATACACCTCCCCAAAGATCATCCAGTAGGGCTGGAAAACTACATCTCTAAGCAGACTCCACGACGGATCCTCATCAGGGGACAGGATAGACTTCCTGGACGTGCCGAAACTGACCAGCACAATCGCCATAATGACTACGATATAGAACATATTGCTCATCTGTGGGAGAAAGACATATTCATTTAATATACACATTTTTAATTGTATTATCTAGTATTGTGAAATACATCTCAAAGTTATAAAAGATCTTTTTATTGTGAGTTGAAGAAAAACAGAACAGTAAATGTTGCATAACTATGTGGTATAATGACACACCATTTTTGTGATCATGGTCAGGTAGGGTCCTGCATGCTGATTCAGAGCAAACAGGTCCAGAAGCCTGACAGACCAGAAGATAAAATCCAAAGAGTAGATAATGTGACTGGCTAAGCGTGTTTCTTGATACCACCGGAGGGAGACCCCGACCAGGAACAGGAGGATGCCCATGAAGTCATTGATATTCCAGTACTCACTGAACCACACCTTCAACTTCTTAGTGAACTTCCTGGGCTCCAAAACCCACACCTAGAAAACACACTGTATACATTATCATGATTTTCAACATAAAATACTTAAAGGGATAGTTCACCCAAAAATGATAATTTTATGTTTATCTGCTTACACCCAGGGCATCCAAGATGTAGGTGTGTTTGTTTCTTCAGTAGAACACGAATGAAGATTTTTAACTCCAACCGTTGCTCATATAATGCATGTCAATGGGGTGTTTTCTATTAAGGTCACTATAAGAGTAAAAAACACACATACATACAAATCCATATTAAACCCTGTGGCTCGTGGCAACACATTGATGAGAAACCGAACAGTATGCGTTATTTATTTACCTCATATCAGACAAATCTCATCTAGTATTCCCAATGCCATTACTTCCGTCAAGTAAGGTCAAAAACCTGGCGTGATCATAGATAAATATTTACATAGAATCATTATTCGACCAACCCGCGCCATCCCCTAGGCACTAATGAGGAATCTATATATCTCTATGATCGAGCCGGGTTTTTGACCTTCTCCGGCGGAAATAATGGCATTGGGAATACTAGATGAGATTCGTCTAATATGAGGTAAAAAAAAAAAAACACAAATACTGATACAAATACAAAAACTGATCGTTTCGTGTCTTAAGACATCAATGTGTCGCCACAAGCAACAGGGTTTAATATGGATTTGTATGTCTGTGTGTTTTTTACTCTGAGTCTCATCATAGTGACCGTCTTAGAAAACACATTCCATTGACATGCATTATACATGTTAAAAATCTTCATTTGTATTCTACTGAAGAAACAAACACACCTACATATTAGATGCCGTGGGGGTAAGCAGATAAACATCAAGTTTTGTTTTTTGGGTGACCTATCTCTTTAAGATGTCAATCAGTGGCTCTCACAGTGGTAACAGGTTTGTTCTAAAGGGTTGTGGACAACAAGGGGAAAAAACTGGTAAATGGAAATAATAAAATGTTTCTAACCATCTAAAAGATCAAACCTTCCCCATATATGTTGACACTGATGTCCAATATTATGCATGAAATCAAACAGTACTGTATTTTGGCACAAATTCATCTGTCTCTAGGTAAAAGCTAGCCAAATTAGACAGACATAAATTAACAGGTTAACTGGCATGCATCCTTGATTATCAGGAACAAAATGTTATGCAAGTTAAAATAATATATGACCCAGTCAAATTGAAATTTCTCTAACAATAGGGATACAGGAATGGTTTGTTTATGATGATTACTGTGAATGATTAAGCTGTTGCGCACATGAAAACACTAAAATTACATATATGTCATGCTAATAATTCAGCATATTGTTGGGCATATGCACATCACAGTAATATTAAGGATGTCCAATCAATCAATCAATAAAATACAAAAAGGTCATTTTGTTTACATTTGTATAATAAACAATTTTGTTACGGTGTTGTTGTATTTTAGATGTATACTATGTTGGTACTGTATTATCACTATTTTGGAAAAAATGTTGTACTATTCTAACATTATATTCGAACCAAAATACAATAAATAATCACTGAAACATACAGTCTTATGACAGAACTCTGTTAATAATTCCCACCAATGAACTGCTGCTGAGTTCATAGATAACAGAGGATGGGGGAGTCGGACAGTGGCATTCTCAAGGTCAGCATGAAAACACCCTAATCAGAAAGAGATAGCACCTTACAGAAGAACCTTTGGAATCTAGCTCATATAAGATAAGACTTTTCGAAGAAACATTTTATTCTTTAATTGCCCTGAACAGCTGCAAAGAGCACTGAGCCAACCATTCACAAAGAAAAGCAGACATTAATGATGTCATACTGTATATGTCTTTTACCTCTCGAGCTTTCTCTGCTGCCATGGTCAGGATGTAAGTTATGACCAAGCACTCCTGAATGTTGGGTTTCTCATCCAGCCTCACCAGCACAGTATAAGAGAACAGCATGAGGAAACCCAAGAATGCCATCTGTGTGGAAAAATCAGATCTTCAGAGAAGGAAGGTTTTTTTGGAGCGAGAGGATATAATGAAAGAATGTGGAAAGCTCTGGGGAATTAAGCAGAAACCTACTGTGTGAAACCAGAATTTGACCACTGGAGCAGTATAGAAGTCATACACCTTTCTGGTCCAGGGACAAATACATCTGCTCCCTCTCTCCTCATCACCCTGAGTCTACAGAAAAAACTTAAATTACACACTGTGCCATAATAAGTCACAGGGAGTAGCGTGTTAGTAGGATGCCAGCAGTAGGCCTATTGGGGAGTGACTAATTAAGAGTAGTGAGGTCACAACATAGTGAGAGTAGTAAAGTCACCACCTAGTGAGAGTAGTGAGGTCAGAGCATGACTAGTTTACCTGTGCAGTTTACCAAAATACAGCTCTTTCCAGTAAGAAGTTATTTTTTAGCAAGTAGTAATGTGGCTACATTACTGTTAATTTCCCATTGTAAAGAGTTCAGCTGCGTACAGAAGAAAGACACAAACTTTTCAAACTATCCCATCTAAAGAGTTCTTCACACCAAGGATAATGACAACTATAACTAAAACGTTTTAATAATTTTCCTAATTCTACGAGAATAGCGAAGTTCAAACCTTTCACTTTCAGAATGATTTTTCCAGCTCCTGCATGATAAAAACATAGGTGTCTATTTACATTAAGTGAAAACAGCTTGATGGCAGAGGCTATTTACACTCACTCCACCCATTGATGCAAAATTACAGAAGACACTGAGATTCCAACAACAGCAATAGTGCAGGGGTAATGTGCATGGCAGAAAGTTGACGCAAATTGTCCCAAGTTCAAATCCGTCTTTTGCCAAACTCGCTTTAATCCCTTCTTCAATCACATTTTTCAATAAAAATGAATATTGAATGAAATATTCAAAAAGTGGAAATAAAGTGTCTAACGTGTTTAATGATAGTGTGTATCGCCTAGTGTTACACTGTAAAGAAATTGTTGGTTTAACTTAAAAAAAGTAAGTAACCTGGTTGCCTTAAAATGTTTCGTTTATTTAAATAAAAAATTTGAGTTGACACAAAAAAGGAAATTGGTTTAATAAACAGAAACTCAAAATATTATTGTATCTGAACCACAATTTTTTTTTATAAATCTGTTATCACAAATAAAACACACACAATTACCCAATATGCTTACAAAATCTTTTAATAATATTTGAATAAAGGTTGTCAATTCTCAAAAATGTTCCTATTAACTCAAATGTTTAATTTCAATGAACTGAATTTTAAGGCAACCAGGTTACTTATTTTTTAAATGCTTTTTTACAGTGTAGAGGTAAGTGTTGGGAGGGCTTTATTATGGGCATCCATTTAATAATTTTAATAAATATAATAATTTACTCTTTTATTATTATTTGTATTCCATTCTGTTTATTGTACAACAACCCTAAGGTGCAAATGGAATCTGACACTATTTATAAGTATAAATAGCATCCAACTACTGTTTATAGTTATTGCAAAAAAAATATGCTATTTTCACTTATAATAGAATCTAGTTGCCATTTACAGTGTAAATATCATCTATTAGATTTAAAACTAGTTAGTTTACTGTAGTTTATACAGCATGACCAGTGTAGTTTGATTTACAAATGAATGACTCTCATTACTCTGTTCTTTTGATAAACTGGTCAAAAAGCGTGGTCAGTTTGAATCTGTATAACAAACTCAATGAGCTCCCCTGCTGCAAAAGCATAATTGGTGTGTAGCGTCTGTCTAGATTACTTACTGCATTTACTGCTCCTTCTTGCTCTGATGCCCCAGGACTTCCTGAGTCCCACCCAAACTGCAAGGCTTCCTGGGGCTGAGGAACATGGGACATCTCTGCCTGACTTTTAAACTCTAGCATCTGAATGGCCACAGGCATCAGAATACTGGCAATAATCTGGACATGAAAGGATGTGGTTTGGGACAACAGCCGTTAAAAAAAATGGATCTGGGTCACAAATGTGCTGAAAAATAATAAATGTCTAAAGAAAGAAAAGAAAATGAATCTGTTGATGTGATAAATCCTTGAAATCTATAGATGCCAGCTTGAAAAATATGTGTGAAATGCAAGTTATTTGTGTCATTTCCGTTCTGCTTCTATGGAAGATGACCCACTATAGTAATTCATTCGTTTTATTTTTGCCTCTTTGAACCATAGAGATTACGGCAACAAATTCAACTTCTGGAGTAAAAGAGGGATATGGGAGCGAA
The DNA here is from genome assembly GCF_024679245.1 of Pseudorasbora parva. Taxonomy (NCBI): domain Eukaryota; kingdom Metazoa; phylum Chordata; class Actinopteri; order Cypriniformes; family Gobionidae; genus Pseudorasbora; species Pseudorasbora parva. The sequence goes on from NC_090174.1 coordinate 43,733,984, forward strand.
ACATTTGGCAAGAAAGACTTAAACCATCATTTTCCATATAAGCACTATGATTCTATAAGTGCTTATGCCATTACTAGTATATATATATATACATATACATATACATATGTGTGTGTGTGTGCGTGTGCGTGTGCGTGTGTGTGTGTGTGTGTGTGTAATTATTGCAAAGAAATTACAAAACGGTAACTCCGAACCCTTTCGAACCCTACTAACCCTTTGAATACAACCAAATTTAACAGATATCCACCCTTTCAGTAGGATTTGTAAATCATAAAAAAATAAAATAATAATAATAATGTTTAACTGCTAAGCTATTATGTTAATCCTTGAAGTAAGTCACACTTTTCAACACAATTATCAAGAAATTCAACACACCTTGAACCAGGAGTTCTTACGCATATTGAGGCGGCCCATCCACAAGTCTGTGAGGAGCATCTGAGTGCAGTTGTGAGCCACAAAGGGCCTGAGTCTTGAGGAGACGGCCATTTGTAGACAGGTGAAGTTACTCCAGTCCTTCATCTCCCAGGTCAGCAGCTTCATCGCCATTCGCTCGTTCTCTCTGAAAGCCTGATCCAAGAGATCCACAGCCAGCTGTCCAAACTCTCTAAGAGATCAGTACAATCACATTGCGTTAATTTGACAACTTCTTTACCAGTAGACAAGTTTCAAACACAAAATCTTTTTTAGCTCAGCTAAAACTTTTGAGATAGAGTTCTCCATTAAACGGCATTTAGCACATGGAGTTTGTAATTAGCTTTGGAATGAGGAAAAAACGCAAACTGACAGAGACTTCTTCTTCAGCTCCTCGACCATGGTGTCACCCATATTGCTCTCCTTGGCTTCCGCTGACATAGCGCGGTAGAGCTTGCAGGCCACAACCGCCCTGGCCATAGCCTGCTCTCCATGCTGCCACAGGAACAGCGCCATCTCTTGCCGATGCTTGAGCACTGCCCACACAAACAGGTCGTTAAAAGTGCATACAAAGTCGGGGCTCTGGGCTGACTTCAGGTCCTGAGGTGCTACCGCACCCTCCTGCAAAGACACAATTCTGGGTGTTTTTAATAAACGGAATGATTGTGAACGTATTTGTAATTGCACGACTCGTTTCGTCTATAAACAGAATGAAGTACAAAGGACCTGGTGTCTGAACGGCTGAGCGGTTCTGTGGAAGTGGGAGCGAGATTGGGAGGTCTCTGGAGTTTGAGCTGCTTTCCTGGCCTTGCTGAAGGGGCTGGATGTCTCCTTACCACCCTCCTATCCCAGATCAACACAGCTCATTAAATGTAAGTTTGATAATGTCTAAAGGAAATGGAAATTCATGGCCAAAAGATTTCAAATACAGAAATGCGTGGTTATTGGCTAAAATTATTATACGAGTTAATCATCAGAGAACAAAAATACTATGTCAAATAACAGAAACAACATACAATATATTTGTCATTATCTAGGAGCTGGAAAGGAGGCAGACCTTTGCTGGGCTATGGAAGCGGCTGTACATGACTCTGAAGCTCTTGCGTGTGTATGTGCTTCGATAAGCTCCACCAATCAAGTATTCAATCACCATTCCGATGTCAATTAAAGATATCCTATAAACAGCAGGCAGACGAGTCTACAAAAACACAGAAAATGCATATGGAAAAAAAATTTCAGGTCAAGTGCCCCTTGGTGGATTGACAAATGGAACAAAATTGAGTGTTGATTTTTAAGTCTGGCCTATAATAACATGCATTTGTAATCCTACTAATATAGTTACATACTGTATAATTTTAAATGTGCAAAGCCATTCAAATATTTATTATTAACATAACTATATAAAGTATATATTTTGGCGGTGGTAAGATTTTTGTTTTTGACAGAAGTCTCTTATGCTTGCCAAGGCTGTATTTATTTGATCAAAAATACAGTAAAAAGAGGAATATTGTCAAATATTATTATAATTAAAAATAACTGCTTTCTATTTTAATATATTTTTTTAAAAAAAGTATTATGTGAAAGCAAAGCTCAGTTAATTAAGTTATTTTAATATTGTATTTTTGTTTAAAGAATATTTAAAGTGTTTTCCAAACTTTCCAAATGGCACCCCTTGACCTATGACATTCTCAAGGCAGAACAGAAGGTTTTCATCTACACAAACCTGTTTGGCATCCTCAATGATGTGTCTAAGGAAATGATCTGATGAGCCTTTATGCTGGAAAATACAAAAAGATTTATCGTAAGAAGGATCAGAGATACTCTTATCAGAGACAAAAGCTTCATATAAGTGGTAAATGAGAATTACTATGTTGTAGAGCTGTTCCAGACGAGAGATGGTCAAGAAGCGACACGTGGTCATGCCGTTTTCAATCAGCAGCTTCACAAAACTGACACGATCCATTACCAGTGCATCCAACATGGTCTGCTCCAGAGATCCCACCTACAAAATCCAGTGCTGCATTATACACATCTGTTCTAACTCATAAAAGCTGGCTGTAAAATCATAACTTGTTTACTGTACCTGCCACTGTTGTCCGTACACCAGAATGTGGTCCTTTGCGATATCAGCCCTGTCCCAGGCCAACGTGATACTCAGCTGCTCCTCAGGGGAAGCTCTGGTACCTGGATTTTCATTTGGGGGGAAATTACCACATTAATCCAACCTTTAAATTATATGATAGTTATGATTATGCATTACATACTGTACCTCTCAGTGATGTAGACAGGATTGCGACATCTGCCTCTTGAAGGTCCTCAGATTCTGAGTCAAAAATGGTGATCTAAAATTAAAAAGTTGGACCTCATTAAAAAGAAAAAGTCCATAAGTTGCACATAATTTTTTTTATTTTAACCAACACAGATGGCCAGCATTAAAACAGATTTGTAAATTATTGCCGCTGCCGTTGTGTCGTGTTCAATATAGCCAGCAGTTATTTATTTTGTTTGGTATTACTCTGAAACCACCAGCAACCCATGCCAATATATAAATGCATGTAACTCTATAAGACACCCAAAGGAGATGTTCTTCTCTTAACATGCCTTTGGCATTTCGTCTTCACAAGAGTGATTCATACCCAATCAAAGAATCTGTACGCCTGGGGACCAAATTAATCCCTTCTACTCGATTAATATGGAAATACGTTTCATGCGCCATCATTCCAATTATTCTGTTCTCTCTCAATTTAGACGCTCAGAGATGTGGGATGGGTGTGGTAAACTACAACATTCCGTTTGATGGAGGCTTAGCATCAGAGCTTTCGGCGTAGTGACAGAGACCGATACACAGCAGGCATCTTATCACACAAAACAACCAGTGTTTACCGCCAAGTAGGAGGAGAGAGGAAGAAGACGGAAGAAGAGGAAACAGCCAAAGAAATTCAGGAGATTGGAATGTGTTGCACTAGGTTCACAGCTTAGAGAAAATAACTTTTCTGATGAGTAAAGAGTTGGTTGACTGAATAACACTTCCTAACCTGATGATTACAATCTTCAAATAAACAGATCGGTATCTCCTGAGAGTGCTGAAACCAAAGACCGCATTTTTCTTTTCTTTTTATGAATGTTTTTAATTAAAAATGTTTTTTTAATGGGTCATAACATTTTGACTATGGTGAGCACATAATTAAAGAGATCATGAATGAATCATAATCTATCCAGTGAATAGGGGTAAACAAATTCAAGGGTTAGTTCACCCAAAAATGAAAATGTGATGTTTATCCGCTTGTATCCAACATGTAGGTGTCTTTGTTTCTTCAGTAGAACACAAATGAAGATTTGTGAGATGAAGATGAACTCCCACCGTTGCTGTGGGCCAGTCATATACTCATGTGAATGGGTAACAGCTCTATGAGAGCAAAACAAACAAACAAAAAAAAACATGCTTAGACAACACGCACACAAACCTGCTGCTCGTGACGTCACACTGATGTCTTAAGACACGAACCAATTGGTTTCTGTGAGACCGAACAGTATTTTTTCCTCATATCCTGACAATTCTCATCTAGTGTTCCCATCTGCTATTACTTCTGTCTGATAAGGTCAAACTTCCGTCTGTTAAGGTCAACAAAGCAAATCACTTGACCGATCCCGCAGGCACTAATGAGTATCTATATATATATATCTATGATTGCGTAAAAATAGCAGATGGGAACACTAGATGAGAATTGTCGCGACGTGAGGTAAAAAAACAACAACACAAATACTGTCCGGTCTCACAGAAACCAATCGGTTCGTGTCTTAAGACATTAGTGTGACGTCAAGAGCAGCAGGTTTGTGTGCAGGTTGTCTAAGCATGTTTTTTTTGTTTGTTTGTTTTGCTCTCATAGAGCTGTTACCCATTCACATGATTATATGACTGGCCCAGAGCAACGGTGGGAGTTCATCTTCATCTCACAAATCTTCATTTGTGTTGTACAGAAGAAACCTACATGTTGGATGCACTGGGGGTAAGCAGATACACATCACATTTTCATTTTTGGGTGAACTAACCCTTTAAGTGAAAATTAGGTATTAGGTAAAATTAGGTATTCCAGAGAAATCTAAAATAATGCTATTAAACTTACAAGCTCTCTATGTTCCATGCATTCCAAAAGTATGTTTAGGAGTTCAATGGACTCTGGTCTCTCCACATCAAACATATCCTGAATCCTCAGCAGGACATCCTCTTTAATATCGGAATCCAACTTTCTGTAACAAAAATATGTTCACATACACAGAAACAGTGGCCAGAATATCCAAAATAATAGCACCTAAACATTATAAAATTCATATACATTTATGTCAGACACACCTGTCTACAGCCGTTTGTTTGTGTATTAAAGCCAGCAGGTCTGCAGCTCTACCTGTTCCCTCAAACACCAGCACAGGCACAGGAGAACTTCGGTGCACATACTCCCGCACCACAGAGAGGATAGCAGGACCCCCCTCTACTACAACACACACTAAAGGCACATGCTGAGCCAGCCCTTGAAAAGAACACACACACACGTCACACATGCACATGTCATTACAATTAACAAAAACAGTTCACTAAAGATAGCCTGAAAACACTTACTTGGGTGGATCTTCTGAAAGTGTATATGCCTTTCCAGTCTCTGCCTCAGGTCTATTTGACAACCTGATTTACCCATAGTCCCATCATCAACTAACAGGAAGTGCGAATGCATACCGTTCAGACTGGCACGTTTACTCAGGGGATTACCCAGAGCCTGGTAGTGCCGCAGAGCCTGACATAGGAACATAAACCCCAACATCAACAAAACAGGAAATAATAACATAACAAAATATCAATTAACAGTAATTACTATGCTAGGTGCCATTTTTTTAGCATTGTCAACACAAAACATAATGCTGTTCTATTACATACAGTCAGTGGAGTCCAAAAGTCTGAGGCCAATAGTGAAAATTCTTTTCTATTGAGAAGTTTTATAATTTAATGCTTTTTCCAAATTATATTAACAGTATAACAATTCGAGTGAAAACTTGAATTGAATAATGAATATTTAAAAAAATTTGGTTTGTCCCCCTTTTGCACTAATCACAGCAGCACTTGAGCTGCATGAATTTCATAAGTTTGAGTAAAAACTGATGATTGTGGTCTCCAGTAGTATTTGAGAATTATCTAAAGAGATCTAACATCTGAAATTGGTACAAAGAGTTTTATGATTAATGTCACAAAATGCACTCAATTTATCTGTGACCCAGAAATAGTGTTTAACAAAAAATAAAAAACGTTTTATGCATTTTGGCCATTCATTTACACGACAACTGCGTTTTGGGGACCTGAACATGCACAATTTTGAAAATGGGTTTTATGGTGCAAGTTTTTTAAAAACAATACCGTTATTGTCTATTTGTAAACTACAAAAACACGAAATTTCACACCATGAAAACGGTGACGTCATGCGCATACATATCACGAGTACCTGACAACCAAACAAAGTCACATCGCCGACTACTGGCATGCATAATGCAGCTCTTTTAGTAGTTTTCGCAGATCAGGGTGAACAGGGATCAGTTTGACAGCGTAGTCGTCTGTAAGCAAAACTTTGAAAAAAATATAAAGGAAAAATCTTTGGGGTTTTTTTCCCCTCAGTCTGATTTTGAATTCCACTGACCTCAGATCCCACAGTGCACTGCAATATAATTCAATAATATGGTGTATGAATGTAACAAAAAAAAAACTCACATCCCGGCCGATAAGGTCACTGTTATTCTCAATGATCCCCCAGGGTGTGATCCCTACAACATTCCTCTTCCGGTGATCATGTGACCCATACACTTTTACAGCATCACCAACATACTTAGACACACCTGGATGCAAATAAAGTCCTTGTTAAGGTCATTGTTAACTAAACCTATTAGAAAATGTTTAAAATTTTAAAAAAAATTAATAAAATATAAATATTAGATTGAAAAAAAAACTTAAAAGAGTTTAAAAAACAAACAAACAACTGAAATAAATGAAAAACAAATATAAAAAGTAAATATAAAAAAATAATTTTAATTTATTTGAATACAAATACATTTCAAATATGAATAAATACTAGAACAGTATATAAATAACACTAAAATAAAACTGTTCATACATACAATAACATTGTTCATATATTGGTCATATTGAATTACATAATTACATGTATGCATAAACTCTCTTCGATATCAAAGACATTATGTTCTTCCACATACTTCACTAGAGAATAGTGTGATAGCAAATTCACAAGATGTTTAAAGTGCATTCTGCATATAACACTAGCACCCACAAACACAAACCCGTATTGATCCCATCAGTCAGTATCCAAGCTCCAGTGCTCTCTGCAGCCGTGATGAGCCCTGTGCTGAAGGCCTGACACACCCGTGGAGACAGAGGGAAGTTATCGCTTCCTCCGTGCACGGAAATCACCAGCTTGGGCATCTCCATGTGCCATTCTCTCAGCATCAGCTGCACCAGGAGCTCTGGTGGTGTGTCACAGGAAAGACGCACATACTGCAGAGAAAACAGCACTTTATGTATTGTTCATGATCATATATCATATACATGCACTGTTAATAGGCATCTAGATTGTATACACCAACCTTGGCACGACATGTGCGCTTTGTGCTGCCCTGGAAGTCCAGCGATCCGAAAGCATCGGTGGGGCTGATGCTGGTGTGTCGCCGCACTGACCACTCCTCATCAGCAGAGTCAGGCCCAGGGCCATGTTCCAGCAAGCCAGAGTACGGACCCACATGCTCCGCGATCAGCCTCCCACAACAACATCTGAGGACAGAGATGACATGAGCCAAGTCAAATGAAGAGAGAAAAGAGACACCACTTTGAGACTGTTGAATCTTCATATTTTCAGGTTTCCCACAGCTTTTGAACATTTAATTACTATGCCTTTTCCAGTTGTGATTTCTTAGAGACCAGCAGACTCTCAAACGAGCAATATTTTTTACAATTAAATATTTTATGGCTGCATGACTATACGGAGCTCTGCACATGGGGGGCGGGGAATGCATATCACGACCTCAAATTAACAATTTGTTCCCACGACTTACTAATTAATTCCCACATTTTAAGAAAATTGTGCAGACAATATAATTGTTCCCTTGATTTACTAAACAGTGGCCATGCTGTAATTTGGTCCCTTGTTGCTCCAATTTTACCATGATTTCTTACAAATTATTAAATTGTCCATGGCTTTGAGCTTTTACTTAAAAAGAAGGAAAATAAAAACATTGTAATGAAAATCAATAGAGAATGTATGTACTGATGATCTAGTTAAACAATACCTTACTAAGCTTTGGCACACTTGACACACTGGATAACACCTGCAAAACAGTAAGTAAAAGTTGCAATTCATATGGGTATTTTAAAACAAAATGAATCACCTAAATTACACCTGATAAACTCACATGATCGTCATCAATAAATAATATGCAATATGTCAACCAAGATTATTAAGCACACCTGTGATGATCACGTGAGGCTGGCAGAAATTTGACACATTCTCTTTTGTAGAAAGTGGCCTGGATCCAAGTGCGTTTAGACTGAAGGGAAAACAGTTGTTCAATGATAATATTATTAAAGGCCTCCACTGTATAAGAAGTATTGTTATTGTTATGTAAAACTATTAAAATTTCCATTCATTAAAATAAATACCTGTGAAATAAAATATAGATAAAAAATAAGAAATGTTGACTTGGTAACTAACTGAAATAAAAATAAGCTGAAGCACTAATAAGTAGAAGTGCTGAAACACAAAAATGCGGAACGTTTTGTGTGATGGAAAGGTTTAGGGTATGGGTTAGTGTACTGGAGAGCCCCCACAAAGATAGTGAACCAGTGTGTGTGTGTGTGTGTGTGTGTGGTGTAGTATGTGTGTGTGATGCAACATACCATTTCTCCAGAAATCTTCTCTATGGTAGAGTCAGTCAGTGATGAATACTTTCAGGCACTTCTACTTTCAGCATTGCAGATCTTTGCCAGACAAAAACAATAACAATGCTTTAGCGAGATGTGGAAACTTGCGTCCACATCCCTTTCCGGGAATTATTGGATGAAATTATGAGACTCAAATGAGAAACAAAAATTCTAACTTAAAATACTGCCATCTAGCCGAAGAAAAGAAAACGATTAAAAGGGTGGAGGGTGTACTCAAACAAAACAGTGACTGAAACAAGACATACTGTACTTTCCCTTACTGTACAAATAAATTATTGCATTTGAACGAGAAGAGGTCGCACACTATTGTAACGACGCGTGCAAAACAACAATCCTGTGCGGAATGTGGAATGAGATATCAGAAACACAAGTTTTAACATGCCTAAGCGAAAAGCCCTGTGGATATAAGTTTTCGTTTCATGCAAGGCTATTACCCAAGATGACATTCTCCTCTGCTTAGCGCTTTATTTACCTGTGTAATGTTCCTGGTTTCCCAGTCATGCTTTCCATAAATTCAGCGTATTCTTATCCCTGCATTAAACGCGCATAATTGAAGAAGAGGTGCGATCAGCTAGGAAGTGGGTGGGCTTTACCAAGTGCTGTAAGTGTCGAGTGTGGACACGCAACTGGAACTTCAGCAGCGAACTTAGAGTTTAGTTCTGGGAAGCTCGTGCTTATTCAAGAGAGACCATAGTTGCATAACATAAATGTAACTTCATTCTTGACTTTCTTCCAACGTCAGTTTCGAAATGTTTTTCAGATGCTAGATATAAACGAGCATTACTTTTTTCTCGATTCAAGTCATGTGTGATTTCGCACTGGTTTTAAAGAGCATCGGAGCGAAAAGGGAAAAAGTGCGTTCGTGAATGACTAACTAAATGCACGTGGAGCGCAAATAATGGAAGGACCATCAGGCCAGATAGTCACGAGATCTCATCTTTACAAACAAACAGTGTTTAGTTATGAAAATATAAATTGCTTCATAAGTAGCAAACACAGACTCCGATAGTTGCATTTGGGTTATTTGCACATACGATCACGATTATTCATGTTTATCTATTAATAATAGCTAATAATAATTGCCATTAGGATGCATTACTGGTAGGCCTATGTAAATTGTTTCCCACTGTTATAGCGCCTTCTTCTGTCCAAACCGGATGAAACTTTGCATGCTTCTGTTGTCTGACCCATACTGTTGCCCACCAAGCTTTTCAGAAGGGCTGATGGATGCCATTATATATATGGCCTTAAAATTATCCTTTTTTATTCCATGTTCCATAACAGTAACATTCTATAATAATAAAATATGCATTAATTTATATAATAATAATGAGAGAGAGAGAGATATATATAACAATCCTATGAATTGTGCCACCCACCTGTTGCCATGCACCAGTTAAGCCTAAAACAAATCCAGTATACAAACACCAATGTCCAGTATACTAAATGATTTAAAAGAGGATAATGACATCTGATCCATAAAATTGTATTTTTCTCCTTTGTTGTCCTTGAGGTTAAAACATGTCTAAAGTACCGAGCTGTTTCATTAGCTTAAATCCAGACGAGACCACAGATTCTTTTCGTTTTTCACGTACATCCCATTTACAGATTTTTCCGTATATTCCCAGAGGACCACCTAAATGGGACAAAGTATCAAAACTTGGCTTACCATTGTATCATTTTACTTGCATGCTTATTTTAGCTTGGCAGATGAGCAGGACTATCTCTGCACGCTGATCACTGGCGATACAATCCCCTGATAAAGGTGGCATGCTTTCGGCGCTTATTCCCTCCTAAACCAAAGGTCATGAGCACCTGACACAAAAGGGTGGAAACAGGTATTTTCACTTCCTTTGGATGAGGAATGAGGAAAGATCACACTAGGCAAATGATTGTAGTTCAACTGTAAAGGTTAACTTTAATGTACTTCATGTCGAAAAGTAGAATCATGAAATCAGACAGTCACCAAAGACAAGCCAATATTTAAAAAATAAACTTTATTGCTGTTGGGCAATTTCAAAAACACTACAGTTACAGGCCAATGGAACCTAAAGTACAAAGCACTTGCTCCATCTACTTCGTTCAGAAGCACCACATACTGTTGTCAATAATGTTGTTCAGAGGAAAGGAACACAGCTTCAAATAAAAGTGGCTACTACCTACTGAACACAAAACAGTGCTAAAAAAAATGGCTCAGTCCAAGCAAAAGAAAAGCTGTCACCTTCAAAAGTCACTTGCTTTTACAGCTACTGACAGAAAAGAAACATAAATGATCTGTTCAATACAGCATTACGCTATCACACTAATGAACAAATGACCTATGTAGAAGAGGAATGAGGTCACATGACCATGATGTGCTCCCATCAGAACGAAAGGTTCTGCTAGAGCTTCCACAAGGCTTTGTGCATCTACATATTGCAGATCAGGAGGAATCCTCCCACCATGTCCAGGTAGGTAATTTGGCAACACCAAATATACATCTAAACAAGAATGAACGTGTCAATGTGCATTGGCGATCTCCTCAGGTTTCCATTGCCTCTAAGTCTTTGGTGGAAGAAGACCTAACTGATGGTTCCGTCTCCAAGAGAGAGAGATCCAACTCAGGCAGTGGAACCCGCCAGAATTGGAAGGAATTGAATGGAGAGAGGTCCTCATCTGTGTGCATCACCTAGTGGGATACAAGCAAAACATTCACTACAGCGAACCAACAGAGTTTAATAGATTAAAGTGCTTGAAAGTGTAATAGTCTTGAAGTTAAACATTAAGCAAGAACAAGAAAAAAAGGAAACTAACAGTGGTCATGTACCGCCACCATATGTTCCTCTGCCATCATTGCACAATATTCTACGGGACGCCACACAGTATTATGACTTTGCTCTCAAATGTTTGCACTTGTTTGCGTGAAACTTTACCCTGTCTCTTGCAGTAAGGTTAATTTCTTCGTCATGCTGTTTATTTGACTCAGTTTGATGCTCGCAAGATGCCCGCAGCGTGACAGGTCTGCCAGCATCCTCGAATGTTCTAGACTTGCACGTGTTCTTATCTGCCAGCACTGAATCAATCCTGTTTGCAGCCCCTTTTCTCCGTATCTTATCGGTATTCAGTGGGTCTTCAAGATACTTCGGTCTTTTCCTGCAGCGTTGTCCAGCGAATGACAGTAACGAGGATGGATTAAAGTTATCGTTTTGGATCACATTCTCACCTACGACGTGTATGTCGAGAGAACGAAAACTTCTTTTACTGGGGATTTCGGGAGGCAAAATGTTCTCTGCTCTCCGCTTGGTCATCTGTGCGATCTAAGTTGTTCACAAAGGTTAAAACGTAGCCTATATATAAGAGCGCTAACACTTTTTTTTAGTACGCAGATGCATTTAATTCTCTACCCATTTACGACAGTTGTGTCGTAACTGAAGTTGAAACGCATGTTTGAATAGAGCGCCCCCTGTGGCCAGAGAGGTCGAACAACAACAACAACGTCTGTTATGCTTGTTTATTATAATTGGTAACGAGCTAAACGGTTGTGAATAATATCCTAAATATCAGTTATAAAAATGGCCACAGTGGAAATAAGTTAATGCAAGTTTATTGTGGTATCCTTGACAAAGAAGTTGTAGTTGTATCACTACTTTTTATCTCAAATATCAACAGTAAATGTTATAATATATTAACTAACTTCCAAATCCTTAATGTAAAATGTGTGTGGTGAACAATAAGCAGTCTTAAAGGCTTACAACAGTCATGCATATGCAACAATATTCCAATTATTCTTGATTGTAAAACAGTTTATTACAGTATGTACAAGATCATGAAAGTCTGTCAAGTTTAAAACAATATTATTTGAATACTACCAGATATTACAATTTTAATGGCCAACAAGTTTCCTCAGAGGGGCTGTAGTAACTGAGCAAAATCCAGAGTAGACTCTGTGAATATGATTTTGGACATGTGATAGTGTAAACAACTCCAAGAAAAACACTGAAATGTATGTGAGTGACAAGAGGCATTAGTGAGCTGTGACGCAGCACCCAGAACCTGAGGAATACGACTGCAAAGAGATGCACCAAAACATATTTTTGGTAAATATCTCAAATAATTCAGTACATTAGAAAGCGCCAGTCCTAATGTATTACCAGGAATTTGCTATAATGCTGACATTCATGATTAAAATCCTCAGTTTATTATTTGGGCCATTTGTCTGTGAATTCATCCAGAACTTCAGTCTTCAAAACGTCATGTTGAGTTTCTTATCTGTAAAGAATTCTCAATCTGCCCATCGTTAGGTGTCTGATCTCCATTGATCAACTGTTCTGCAGGTTTCCGTACAATAAAAAAGACACAGTCGTAAAGGTACTTGAGCATGGAGCGATCGTTCTCTGTGTATGTGCTGGGAACAGACTTTCTCTCCAGCTGTGGAAAGAAATATAGTAATAGAGTTTACAACAGTATTAATATTAATTTAAACAGTTAATAATTAACTTTACCTCAAGGACAAATCCATATTTTAATAGAACAGCCTTTATATCCTCATAGCTCAGCTCAATGGACAATTCATTAGCCATATTCTCATAGTGGTAAAGTAGTGGACCTAAGAGAACAAATACAAAACAAACCTCTTTTCAGCATTTCATATGTAGATACCATTTGACTATGAATGGTTAAGATTATACAGAATATAAGTTACCCAAATTTATCCAGACACCACCAGGCTTTAGAATATTCCAGATGGTTTCAATGTAATCAAGAACATTGTGGGCAGTGTCGATAAAGAAACAAGTAGCAACACAATCCCACATTTCTGTATGGGAGATAAAACTTACAATTTTCAAGATTCAGTTCTATCCCTGTCTCCATTGAAGTGCAATTTATATAATTGATATTTATAAAAAAAAAAAAAACTCCTCACCAGGCTCACTGTATACTTCCTGGAAGTCTCCAGCGACCATAGAGAAGTCCGAGTCTGCTGGAAGACTCTGTGGATTGACATCAGGAAAGCACACAGGTCTTGTCTGATCAGAGGACGTTTTGTTATTACTGAACTGGTGAATCCAGGGATACAGAGTCAACGCATTCTCCTCATCACACCTGAGAGACAAAATATCAGTTAGTTTCCACCTCACTACAGATGTCATATACCATTCTGATATCTCAATTCAAGTCTGATTGCTGTCTGTGTCATGTGCACTGTCCTGGCTAGAAGTCAAAAACAGCTTATTTATGTGTAGAGTCCTACTTAAATTGTGATGATGTTAATGTTGTACCTATTCAGAACAAAATTAGAGGAGAAGAGCATGAAGAAACTCCACTCGTTGCCTTGGCACGAATAGCCCAGATGAGCAATTTCCCATGCAAGTCGACCTAGACCGGACCCGGGAACTAACACTCTGACCTGGGACACATCACTGTAGAGACAAATATAACTCATAAACAATTTATTTCTCATTTACAAATCAATGTAAACTTGACACAAAACATAAGAACACAAATCATTTAAACAGCAGAAATGTTTACAAAATTTTACACATTTTTTTTTAAGTTTGGGTCAATAATTTTATTCAGCAAGGGAGCATTAAACTGAACAAATGTAACTTTCTATTCATCAAAAAATCCTGAAAAAAAATGTATCAGATGGTTTCCACAAAAATATTACAACCTGTTTCAACACTGATAATAATAATAAGAAGAAGAAGAAGAAGAAATGTTTATTGAGCACCAAGTAATGATGCTGAAAATTCAGCTTTTCCATTACTAGAATACATTTTAAAATATATTCAAATAGAAAATATATTTTAAATTGTAATAATATTTCACAATATTACTGTTTTACTGTATTTTTGATCAAATAAATGCTGCGTTGCTGAGCATAAGGGACTTTTTTTTCTAACACATTCTTGAACAAAAAAACAAACAAACAAACAAACCTTTGAATGGTAGTGTACAGTGGTAGTCAAAATTGTTGGCACCCCTGGTAAATACGATCAAATATGGCTATAAAAATAAATCTGCATTGTTTATCTTTTTGATCCTTTATTTAAAAATTCGCAAAAATCTAACCTTTATTTGAAGTAAAAGAATTGAAAGTGGGGAGTAAATCACTTTATGAAATACATTTTTTGCTCCAAAACACGTTGGCCACAATTATTGGCACCCTTTTATTAAATACTTTTTCCAACCTCCTTTTTTCCAAGATAACAGCTCTGAGTCTTCTCCTATAATGCCTGATGAGTTTGAAGAACACCTGACATGAGATCAGAGAACATTCCTCCATACAGAATCTCTCCAGATCCTTCAGATTCCCAGATCCATGTTGGTGCTTCTTCTCTTCACTCATTTTCTATAGAGTTCAGGTCAGAGAACTGGAGCGGCCATGGCAGAAGCTTCATTTTGTGCCCAAAGACACGTGAGTGTTGATTTTGATGTTTGTTTTGGATCATTGTCATGAATGACGATTCAACCACAACACATTATTAGATTTCTAGCAGAGGCTGTCAGGTTTAGATTTCTTATCTGCTGGTATTTGCTAGAATCCATTATACCATGTGTCTGTACAAGATGTCCAGGACCTCCAGCAAAAAAATAGGCCATCAACATTAAAGATCCAACAGTATTTTTAGCCGTGGGCATCTCGGAGGTAACTTTTTATCCCTGTTTGCACCAAACCTATTGGATTTGCTGCCAAAAAGCTATTTTTATAGTTTCATCTGATTTATTTCATAATGTGATTTACCCCCCAAAGAACTTTAAAGAAAGGTTCGATTTTTGTGATTTTTTTAAAGTAAAAGATCAAAAGGGTAAACAATGCAGATATATTTTTACAGCCATATTTTATCATATTTACACCAAGGGTGCCAACAATTTTTACCACCACTGTATATATACAATACTGTATGTGCACCTTATACTTAGACAGTAGACTGTATACTTAACTACAGAATGACATTTGTTCATCAAAGTATATTTACCACTTGTCAGGAGGAAATAGTCTCTGGATCTCCTCTATAATAGGTTTATAGCAGCTGTCTCTTTCAGCCTTTCCTGCTTCACTCCAGTCACGGACAAACTGCTTTATGGTTGACTTCAGCTTATCCATGTCAAAAGTTGAAGAAGGACGTACTTTCCTTGGGTCACCCTTTGAAAAGCACAAAAACTATAAGATTAATTGAATTACTACTAAACAGGATAATAAAAGCCACACTTCTGTCATCACAACCCCCAACTGAAAAAAAAGCAACATTATTAATTGTAAGACCTACTGATTGCCACCTACATCCTGTCCATATTCCATGTTCTCAAACATATCGAGGCAGTTGTTCACTACAGCCTGCAGAACCTCTTGGTTTCGGTCAATGCAGTAGCGGATCTTGCTCAGATTAGGCAGGAAGTTTGTCAAAAGTTGCTGGTGGTGATCTGGAAGACATCTGAACTGCCGCTCGGCTCGATTCACTCGTTCATGAACGTGAATTCTGAACACAGTGGGAGAAACAATATATGGACAGAGGAAAAAGGTTTCTCTCTTTCTCTTTCTCCTTCTCTCTCTCTCTCTCTCTCTCTCTCTCTCTCTCTCTCTCTCTCTCTCTCTATATATATATATATATATATATATAATGTGTATATATATATATATATTTTAAAAAATAAATCTGCGTTTATTATCAGTTTGATCTATCATTCAAACATTTTGGAAAAAAACAGGGAATAGTTGAGTCTTGGGGTCAGAAAGCATATATCTATTCCCTGTTTTTTTCCAAAATGTTTGAATGATAGATCAAACTGATAATAAACGCAGATTTATTTTTAAAAATATATTTTAAAAAAAATATATATATATATATATATATATATATATATATATATATATATATATATATATATATATGCTTTCTGACCCCAAGACTCAACTATTCCCTGTTTTTTTCCAAAATGTTTGAATGATAGATCAAACTGATAATAAACGCAATTTATTTTTTACAGCAATCTTTAATCATTTTCACCAGAGGTGCCATGCCAACAATTCTGACCACAACTATAAATTAATTTCCTTTTTCATATTTGTGTTTGTGTGTGTGTGTGTGTGTGTGTGTGTGTGTGTGTGTGTGTGTGTGTGTGTGTGTGTGTTTTAGGTTTATCGGGACAATTTTTCCCATTCATCTCAATTGCAAAAAATCAACCCGAATCGCCTATATGGATAGACAGATACAGATGTGTATTAATACCATCTGGACTTTAAATGATGGTAGCGCAGGCAGGCGTTAGGCTATTTTAAATTTAAAAGGAAAAAATGTTGATCAAAAACATAATTCTGTACGGATATATTCATGCTCTCGCATGTTCAAAATTAAAGCTCAAATAACAGTGGCTCATCTTGTGTTGGTGTTGAGCAGATGGGATTTGATGCTCCACCAATGTTTACCTGTAGTATTTAAACGCGTTTATGACATTCCAGAAATGCTGTCTCTCTAACTGCGCCTCTTCCTCGGGTGAACATGTAATCCTCTCCCGATAGTTGTGAAATACCTCTGGTTTGGAAGCTGCTACAGTTTCATCTTTGCCGTCAGCCATTGCTGTACCATGTAGGCGCAAGTAATCGACAATCGGCAACATAACTGAATACAGGGAAGATAATGGAACCTGCACAGTCGATTTGTGAGTTTGCTGTATCCATCAACTACAGTCTTCTTCTTCTTCTCCCTCTTGTTGTTTCACGGCTGATCGTAAACATATATGTACATTACCGCCACCTATCTCTAAAATGGACCTTGACACTCTACCTATACTTTTTTTAGGACCATGCCCCGCCAAACCCCCCTAAATAGCTCAAATATGGGACCTCATTGTTTAGCAGTTGTATGCTCAAAAGTTGTTGTTTTTTGGTAGAAAACATTGTGGCCGTGGCACCAAGAATCGGCTAGTGTGGGGGCCATGGGTTTGTTATAGCCTCAGGGCCCTATGTGTTACTAATCCAAGCCTGGTTGCAGTGCATGGAGTTAAAAGGACAAATCAAGTCACTACCAGTCAATATGGGAGCTATTTTGACTGGATGTAAGAATAGCCACAATATTTGGACCATCCCACATTGTTGTTTGTTGTTGTGGTTTCTTATGTTTTATGATACAGCAAAACTTTTGATTCTGCATTTTCACACTGACTCTGCAACAGGTCTGTCTATAGGTTGTGAGAGCTTGTTTATAAGTGCAATGTAGCCTACTATTCAGTCTTGTATGCCCCAATCTTAATCTTGTAATCATATTCATATCCCTTACCCACTGTTGACTGCATTTGATACAAATGTCTGCCTTTTATTTCATTGTCCCAATACTGCTGCCATAGCTACAGAATATAATTGTTGATAATTTATTTCATTTCTGAATAACTCGTTCTATGTTCTATTAATATATTATTTTTTGCTAATACATCAGCACATCTCAACCCAATATGAGCCGGGACCCACAAAAAACATGCATTTAAACTAGTTTGTTTAATTTAATATAATTCTGGAATTATCTATCTTGTCTTGTTTCTGACTTCATAGCTTCCTTCAAGCTTATTAGAACTAAACTAGAATCTGAACATATTATTGCCTTGGATATTTTAACCTCACTAATCCACCTTATTGCCATAATTATTGCAAACATCTCTCCAGTATATACTGATAGATCTTTGGAAGCATCTGTAAAAATATGCAAATATTCCTCATATCTTGACCCCATACTCACTTACATTATTTACATCGGTTTTATGGCCCTTCTATTTGTCTTAATTTTAATACGCTTAGATCAACTTCTGCTTGGGGCATAAAAGAATAACTTTAACAGGGCATAACCATAATGGTTCTGGAGACAAAGGAATTATTGGAGCATATTCATCTTCTTCGATGATTCGTCTCCTATCTCTTACTGATTTCCCCAAACTACAAAACTATTACATTCTTTCTTCTCGTATTCCCAGCTTGGCTCAGTACCTTTTTTATAGGGTGATGTTTACCCTGGCCTCTTAAATTTGCCCAATGAGATGTCATGTTGGAAAATGCAAGCTCTTCCCGAAAGACTCTGGATGGAAGTGAAAGGGGGATTCTGAAATCCACTGTCGCTTCAATATACTTATATATATATATATATATACACTCTAAAAAATGCTGGGTTAAAAACAACCCAAGTTGGGTTGAAAATGCACTAACCCAACAATTGGGTTGTTTTAACCCAATGGTTGAGTTGTTCTTACCCAGCAATTGGGTTGTCTTAAGCAACATTTAACCCAATTACTGGGTTAAAACAACTCAACCATTGGGTTAAAACAACTCAACCATTGGGTTAGTGCATTTTCAACCCAACTTGGGTTGTTTTTAACCCAGCATTTTTTAGAGTGTATATATACATACATTCTTTCTGACTTTCTGACCCCAAGACTCAACTATTCCCTGTTAAGCCATAATCAAAGCCTTAATCAATTTCCAGTTGCTTAAGAGAACCTCTGATTGTTTCTTGTTTTCTAAAATGTGTATTTGGTCTCTGAGGATTGACGGGTCTACCCTAGACCCGTGTGATGTGTGATGTGTGATGTGTCACTAAACCCTTGATAGCAACAAGGTGTCGTGTTTGGACTTTGAAGGTAGCACACACACCTAACATGCCAGGAGTGCAGAAACAGTGTTTGTTCACTTTGCCTGGCTTCCAGATATAAATTATGGGTTTGTCTTTCATTTTAATTTATTATATTTTATTCATTTGATATTTCCTTTTACTGAAACACTAAAGAATCAAGATGAATATTGCCAGTACTATTGTCTGTATCTCTCACTGAGAGAAAGCACATGTTTTGGCGAAAAATTCTAGAACTGGATAGGGAAAAAATGCAGCTAAAGGCCTGAAACTCTAGAATTTAGTGGAATCAACCACATTTGTGTAATATATTCATTATTATTTCATTATTGTTGTGTGTGTGTGATTTATATAACACAGAAGTAAACAACTCTTTACATTATCCATTAATGATTGTAATACTTGGACTTGGAGCCATTGTGGTCTGATTGTTCTGAAAATTAGAAAACCTGGTGAGTGCTCATTAAAATTTTATTTATAATAGGACAATAGCAATCCCTGTACATTTGTGTCTTTATTAAATATCAACTAATAATAATGATGCTATTGCAGTATTATTATTTATTAATTTGTTAATTTCATCAGAATTTTTATAATACTTCCCTGTTTTTGCTCTCCTATGCACACTTTCAGACAACTGTTTAAACACAATAAGAAATGGGAGCAACATCACACTTGCTGACCTGTCCTCTCATTCAAGGAGTTATAATGCATGTTAAAGACTGGGTGACATCAGAATGACATGATATAGTGGACGATATCGAAAGGTTGTTGGTTTGTACCCCAATAGGGATGATTTGTGAGCTATCACCATTGTGTTATAACAGGGCACACATTTCTTCAAAAAGGACTGTCTTTGTAATATAAGTACTTTACTTTTATTAATTTAGAATAAAATTAAATAGAATTAAAATCATTCATTTAATCATAACTTAAAAATTAAATAAATAAATTTTCCTTGCCGTGTACATACTTTTAAATAGTTTGTGCTTTATTTTGCTTAAGAACAGTGTTTTGTGTAAAACTGTTTGATTCAATTAGAATGAACTACATTTCGAAAATCAAAACATTAAATGTATTTATAATATTATAGTTTTTACAGTATGGGTCTTTATGCATTAAAATATATTTCCTCTAGGTAGTGGTCCCCTTGCAATTAAGAGGATCCTAATCTTTGGAATGAAAATATTTGAAAACTGTGTGCAAAAGTATAATATACTGTAGGAATGATAATTCTCATTAACAGAAATGGAAAGAGATTTTTTTCATGAAGGTAAATGTATTTTAACAGTTCTTGACAGCATAACTCTTTTAGTTCTGAGCCCCTGCATGTATATGCAGACATTTTTTCCCAGATTTTTTTTAATTCAGAAGATCAGATATCAGATTGCTTATGAATATTAGATCTTACACGTGGATGTGGGTTGCTCTTTCTTTTCATCACTTTACTCTTCCGAATTAAAAGGATACCCAAACCTTCTGTCATCGTTTACTCACCCTCAGGTTCAAACCTGTAAATTTCTTTCTATAGGAAGATATTTTAAAGCAGGCTACCTAATGTGTTACTAACATTTCTAGACTCTTTATTGACATGACTTTCCATTAACAAAGCATTTATTATTATTTATTCCTTTATAATAAATAACCTACAGATGTTAACACATCAAGTAATATTGAAATAGTGTACACTTCACTCTAAGGTTCTCAAAATCCATG
Organism: Pseudorasbora parva; assembly: GCF_024679245.1. NCBI lineage: Eukaryota > Metazoa > Chordata > Actinopteri > Cypriniformes > Gobionidae > Pseudorasbora > Pseudorasbora parva. The sequence goes on from NC_090174.1 coordinate 43,754,690, forward strand.
AATACAAGCTTTGTTAATGGCATAGGTCATGTTAATAAAAGTCTACAAATGTTAGTAACACATCAGTTAATGATGAAATAAGTGTACGCTTTAGATTAAGTGTACATAAAAGCATTTTTACCTTAAGATTGAGATGGTGAGCTAGAAAGGTTCACTGCTACATAAACTAATGTAAATAGTGACCATTAGATAACCTTACAAAAACCGTAAAGCTACAGGCACTGTTTATGGTTAGTTAATGTTAACTAATGCATTAACTAATTGTGCTGTTAATGTAAATAGATGCATTAAACTTTGTGAGTTAATGTTAACAAAGATAAACTAAGGTGTTGTTCATGGTTAGTTCATGTTAACTAATGCATAAACTAATGTTAAATAATACAACCTTATTGTAAAGTGTGACCTAAATAGGTTATAATGACAGTAAATTCAATGACAATCAGTAGTTCAATGTTTAATTTAGTGTGTTATAATGGGATGTTATTGCAGCAAATTAAAATGGAAGTTAAACATAAAAGGATTTCTGAATAAAATCTGATGAGATCTTTGGTACTCTGTCCTAAAACATGAGCATGCGTGAAAATACTTAAAGGACTTGTAGGTAAGAAATGCATTTCAATTAATCATAAAATGGCCCTGATATTTCACTAGACATTAAGAAATCATGTTAATTTAAAATACTTATATCACTGACAACAGTAGTCCGGCCAGGATATTGTCATTTAAAAGTTGTTGTTGCAGCCCTCAACTGATGTTGATATTGGCATATTAGCTGCGTCCGAAAACCTAGGAAGCTGACTCGTTGCCTCGATGCCTTATCAGACAATGACTTGTAAGGCAGTGTTTTGTGCTTGAAGGCACCTCACAAAACTGATTTCAGGCAGACTTCTAAGGCAGTGTAGCAGTTTAATGATCTACAGCAAAATAGAACGAGCTTTGGTGAGAACTAAACACATATTGAATTACTGCATTAGTCATTTCTCGCTAGAAATTACATCAGAAGTGGAAAATATTGGTAAAAAACATACATTTACACACAAACTGACCAGCAAACGCAACTTTCAGACGCCATCTTATTTTCCAAGCTCAACTGTCACTGAATGTAAAGCACAGGATTGTGGGATATCAAAGGCAGCGAAGGATACATGTATGCTGCCTTCAATAATCGATCAGATGAAGGTCTCTCAGGAGACAGGAGGCAGAAGACATAGCTTGATTCCTTCCTGCCTTCAAATGTGTCCTCCGAAGGCAGCATTTTCCAGGTTTCGGACCCAGCCATAGTGTTCTTGCCTGAAGCTCCACCCTCCACCTATCGACCAATCACAAAGTCAGTAGTGTTTCGACATCCGGGTTGCCAGCTCAGCTCTAGTTACCACAGGATGTTCCTGCTGGATCCTGCAGCCTATCTGGCAACCTCGAGTCAGGGGGGAGGTGGAGAGGGATACACCACTCTACAGTCATTTGAAAGTGATTACAGTACCAGTTTTGGCCACAATCTTACATTTACATTTACATTTATGCATTTAGCAGACGCTTTTATGCAAAGCGACTTACAACTGAGGAGCACAGGAAGGGATCTGTCATGAAGAGGCAAAGAAACGCAAAAATTGCCCTAAATACAAAGATTTATATACTACTCAGAGTAGCAAAAACCAAAAAAAGGGAGGGAAAAGAGAAATAGTAGCGGAGGAATCATACACTTTCTTTAAGTTAACTGATCACAAAGTGATAAGAGTAACACAATCATCAACCTAGGGAAGCCACTAAAATTTACAGGGCACATGATACAATTATGGGTTTTTAAAAATAACCTTAATAGAATCTCTTGTATTTTCATAAAAACCTTAAATATTAATACAAATTCTCTACAAGAATTTCTACCTGTCAAAAAGCTTTAGTTGAAACTTCAGTTAAAAATGTACTTCAGTTGAAAAGTTCATTTGTTTCAAGGTGCATAAAAGGAAACCACAGAAACAGTCGGTTCAAGATGTCTCGTTGTCGAAGAGGATGTGTGATTATGTGAGATTTTTCTGATCTTAAGACATTGGTTGCAAATTGCACTGGTCACATCAAACTATTGCTCTGTAAAGTTATATCATTGGTATTGTCATCAGGATTTTCAAACCAACACGCTATGAAAGTTAGGTTTAAAGGTCCCGTTCTTCATGATCCCATCTTTCAAATTTTAGTTAGTGTGTAATGTTGCTGTTAGAGCAGAAATAATACCTGTAAAATTATAAAGCTTAAAGTTCAATGCCAAGCGAGATATTTTATTTAACAGAAGTTCCCTTTCAAAGCCTACAGTAGGTGTTTCTCAATGTCAAGGATGCTTCCTTGGAAGGACGGATCCTTCCAAGTCACTTCCTTCAGAGGCTAGGCGAGGCTCCTCTTTAGGATTCGGAGAACACGTAAATGGAACAGGCTAGCAAGTACACGTCATTGAGTCATTACGTCAGTGAAAAGGTCCGTTGGCCATCAATAACGTTATTTGTATTTTTTAAATATCAATACAGTAGTATTTTGTACCGGTATTTAAACGTTAAACTTTACTTATATTTACTACGGTTATAACAAATGTTTGGTAACGTAAATAAAAACATTGTGGCAAGCAGCGAGGTAAGGGACCGTGAGAGCGGGCCGGTGGAGTGATAATGAGCGGCAGCTGATCGCCACACCGGTCTCGGCTCACGGCAGTGACGGGAGTATAATTGGAGGAGCGTGGAAGGACTAACGTTAGGCCTGGACTTTATGTTATGGTTTGTTTATGTTTTATTATGTGTGTGCGGGCAGTCGCATGTGAGGGGGCTATTATAAAGTTGTTGAACGTTTGCCAGTTCCCGCCTCCTTCCTTCCCATCTACAAACCCTGATACAAGCATATTTGCCCCGTTCACGCTCCGAGTCCGACTCCGGGAACGTCTGATAGCAAAGCTGCGCGCATAGGATTGTGGGTGATTTGAGAATGCGAAGTGCGCGAAGGCTACTCATATGCATCCTTTCCTGTATATGACATATTTTTCGAACGAAGGACTCAGTCCTTGGTTGAATTCCGAGGATCCTCGACATTGGAACAGTCCTTCGTCGGATGTCGATGACGTAGCATCCTTAGAATTCTGGCTTCCGAGGATCCTTCCTTGACATTGAGAAACGCCTAGTGAACGGCCGGTTTGGACTACAGCAGAAAGTGCAGGGATGTAATGACGTCACTAGAACCGTTTGTTGACTAACCCTCCGCCCGCAAGAACACGCAAAAAAGGGGGCGTGGTTTAGTTGCTCTCCCACGTGGAGAAGAGCGCGCATTCAGCGCTTGCATCTCCCCGTTATGGTAAGAGGCGGGACCTTTCCGGGCAAAGTGCGCTAAGCTGCTGTCCAATCACAACACAGGAAGTGCTGGCCCAATCAGAACTCGTTACGTATTTCTGAAGGAGGGACTTCATAGAACAAGGAAATCATCAGGCTGTTTTTAGGAAACAGCGGTGTACAGATAAGTAAATTGTGTGAAAAATACTGTGTTTTTTATACACGCGAAACATGAATCAAAGCTTCGAAAACACGTGAAGAACGGGACCTTTAACTCCCAACTTTGCATTGCTTCTTATGGGCTAGAGTAAATTTCATAGAGAAATATTAGTGCACAGTAAAGTCCTTATATCAATAAATCAGTATAGGTCTGTTGTGGTCTCTGCTGGTGACTACAGAACACCTGTGGTGCAAATCAGTAATCAGTAGTGAAGATTTTAAAGTGAAAGTGACCATGCAAAGGCCAAGTAACCCATACTTAAAGTTTGTCCCCTGCATTTAACCCATCCAAGTTAGATTAGGAGTAGTGAACACACAGATGCTCTGAAAACCATGAACACATTTTTGTTGTGGTGCCCGGAGAGCAATTGGGGGTTAGATGCCTTGCTCAAGGTCATTTTTTTTAACCGGAATTGAGAATCAAACCTGCAACCTTTGGGTTATCAGGCTGACTCTCTAACCATTACGCCTGTTTCACAACCATAGCGTGAGCGGCGCGTGAGCAGCGCATATTTTTTTTGCCGCCCATGTTAATCAGTAGCTGTGTCATTTCAGAAGGCTGCGTCCTCCGGAGGTCGCATTCGAAGGGTGCATACATCATAAGGCCGTCTCATTTCAAAAAAGTGAGTAGGACACTTCAAATGCGACCTTTGAATGTGTCCTTCTTTCAGGGGATTTCAGAGTGTGCATGAGGTGTAGCCTTCGTGGCTGGAGATGACCCATAATTCTTTGCGTCGCCGTTAACAACCGTCATAAAAAAATTTTTTTTATATTATATGAAAAAACGGCACCACTGCCAGATATACATGCGAGCATAAGTGTGGTGTTTAAAATGTAAGTTCAAGCTTGTTTTTATTTGTAGGCTCTATAACCTCAAACAGATAGTTGTGGTTAACAGTATTTAGTGCTTTTTAAACGTTTAGAACAGTACATTGCTGTCAAGACAAGAAACATTTCATAGTAATTTTCAAGTTATAAATAATTTTCATTCATATAAACCATAGACAGTAAAAGAAATGGACACAGCGACCCCATTGACGTCTACGGCGAAATAATGAAGTCAACCTAGGGGCACTCACTTCCTGATGGCTGAGCGAACTGCGCAGGCTCAGACTGAGCTTGAAGACGTAGATGTGACGTGAGCCTCCTGTCTGACAGCTGTAGGTCTTCTAGTAGATGTGGAAAGTGAAAGCTGAATCACGTTGTTTAAATATTTTCTCCCGTTGCTTTTGGCTCACTATGGGCTTCTCTCCATTCTTCCCCCTTGACTTTATCAGACTTTATGTTTTCACGTCCCCCCGACTGCCTCATAGACAGTAAAAGATTGCCTGCGAGCGTCTCCTCAGGTCTATACGTTAATTTCTCAACTGTGCGACAGAGTCGCGTTGGTTATGACGCAATCGTTAGCCTATTTTTTACAAAAACAGCTTCTGCGGGGCGATAGTGTAAGATACAAGGTAACGGAGCCTTATATGCATTGTCGTGTTTCTTTAGAAATAAACAATGGACAAATGGAGTCTTTAAACGTCTCAGATGTAAAGTTATTAACTGTCAAAGTGACTCAAAAATGAATGGGAGTCAATGGGATGCTAACAGCAGGTGATGGCTTGGTTAGCAATGGCAGCCCCTAGGGGTGGAACGCTTTCCGAGCGCTAGATTACCCCCTTGATATAAACTGGCGTGAGAGCGCAACGAGGCTGAACGTGTTGTCATAGCAACGTGATACTTCCTGCCTGTGTGTCCTACAAAGGACGTCTCGTTTAATTCTGATTGAGGACACTTCGTATACTGCATCCTACACAGGACGTGTCCTCCGGAGGACGCAGCCTTCGAAATTTAACGAAATGAGACACAGCTAGTGAGTGCCTTCACACCGGGAGCAGGAGCAGGGAGTGAGCGTTAAGAAGGAGCGTCGCGTGAGCAGCAGTGAAGCGAGGGTATTTTTACTGCGCTGCTGACGCTCAATTAAAGTGAAAGCACACTTTTAAAGGACAAAATAAATATGATTTTACACAAAAAGTGCCTAAAATGCACACAGGAAGCACGTGTAGTGTATTTGAACAATAACTGGAGTATATCAGAAAAGAATAAAAAATATCTGTGGAAGATTTTAGCAATTTAAACTTGTTTTGATTATTCAGTTTGGGTGAAAGTATGGTTATGATTATAAAAAATAAAGTAAACTAGCCAGAAAATATAACAAACTTTCATTTAGTTTAGTATTTAATACTCAGACCGGTAAAGGCTCTCGGTCTGCAGCTGCAGTCACAGCGAAAGCACACTTTTGATGGACAAAATAAATATAATATCACAAAAGCGCTCAAAATGCACACAAGAAGCACGTGGTGTGTTTTAACAATAACTGGAGTATGTAATTAAAGAAAACGAAGAATAAAAATCATCTGTAGAAGATTTACCCATTTAAACTTCTTTTAATTATTCAGTTTGGGTGAAAGTATTATAAAAAGTAAAGTAAACTAGCCAGAAAATATAATAATTTATTTTAGTTTAGTATTTAATACTCAGACAGGTATAGGCTCTATCATTGTGGGAGCCGCTGCTGTGACGCTGCACAAACGCTTCCAGTGTGAATACTCTCGCGTGTCTGCAGCTGCAGTCACGGTGTAGTTACGCTGAAGTGCTGCTCACGTGCTGCTCACGCTTGCGGTGTGAAACAGGCGTTAGGCCACAACTGCCACACTATAATCTTGAATATGGGCTAACTCAGAAATGTTTTGATGTAATCAGTTACATCATTTTTTGTATGTTCCCAATTTTAAGCAGAAGTTTTGAGTTTGTAGTAGGCCTACTCATTCATGTTTATTGCTCCTAACTAATACTGAGTTTGGAACTTATATTTTGATAGCAATTAACATAGACTTTTTAGTTTAATTAACTTTTTTATTTTTAGTTATTACAAATCAAATATATGGTGTCCCCATAGACTGTAAAAAAATAGGGCCGGCCCGTGGCATAGGCAAATGCTAGGGGCGCCACTCGTCCATAGGGGCGCCAAAATTAGTGATGTTTCCGGTTTTATTACTGCTACTTTTTATTACTGTTAATTTGAAATATTACCAAAAAAACCTTAAACAAATCCCCAGACTCTTCCCCAGACCGCTGCATCAATCTCCTTCTGCCCAGCAAGTGCTTTAGTGTGTCCGATATTGAACGCGCGATCAGGGAATGGGAATTTGTTGTCGAGTCGCCTCTCGCGCTAGCCTAGAAATCTAGACGCACCCTAGCGGCAGCAAATTTAATCTGCCCGCAAGTGTCGTCTAGGAACTCTCAATACCCTTCTGAGCTGTATTCCTCACAATCTGTTCGGGCCAATCACGTCGTGTATAGTCGGCGGGTGGGGCCATAATGACGACGGCCGAGTTGCGTTTGCTTCTAGTAAACACAGAAACTGGCGAACGGCGGCGGTCTTTCGAATCAGTTTTGACCGCGATTCTGGAAGACTTGGAGTTAAGCTTTTCTCTGAGAAAAGAACAAAGAACGGCACTTAAGTCATTCTTAAAAAGGGAAGATGTGTTCGGAGTTTAGCCGACCGGATACGGTGAATGTTTAATCTATCAACAAGCTCTGTTTCACCGTTGTTGCTCTGGTTGGTGTAGCGCTCTCCTATCGCGTGCAGAGGGAGTTTGAAAGACAACCGTTTATCCCCCTCGGATTGAGCCCTGTCTATGGTGAGTTTCCAGTCAGGCTACTCTCGCATCTAACAGACAGGAATGCTTCCGTTTTTAATCTGCTTGTTCGCTCGTGCCGACAGTGAAATATGCCTAATTATTTATGACGGATGGCCAATGTGTCAAAAAGACCGAAGTCCTCAGGAATATAAAGGAATAAGGGGATAAAGGCAGAGGTAAAGTGATGAAATGAATAAATATTTTATCTAAATGCATTATTTAAATATGAATGTTTGCAAATTAATTCCAGTTATTTTTATCTTAAACTTTATGTAAGCAACGGTTCTGGGTGATCAGAATCTGTAAAAAATCATGTCAATTGTTTATAAACATATATAACTTTTTTAATACCCTAATGTTTTTACTCAGTTGTGCAAATGTAAGGGGATATTATGGCGTTTTTAAAATTTATTTTCGGAAATTAGTTATGATATTTATATACAGGTTTATCTAAAATAGCTTAAAAATAAAATAAAATGCACACTAAATATAAAAATTTCTTAAAAAGTTTAATTCATGGTGAAAACATGAGCATGCATAGTTTAGTAGAGAATATATACATACATACACACATTTTTGTATATGTGTGTGTGTGTGTGTGTGTGTGTGTGTGTGTGTGTGTGTGTGCTTGTTTTTGTGACATATCAGGACAAAAATGTGTATAATAACATGTGTATGACACAGGTATTACAGAAAATGGTGACATATCAGGACATTACCCCATGTCCCCACTTTTCAAAATGCTTATAAATCATACAGGAGGAGTTTTTTTGAAAAAGTAAAAATGCAGAATGTTTCCTGAGATGGGTAGGTTTAGGGGTAGGGGCAGTGTAAGGGGATAGACAATACGGTTTGTACAGTATAAAACACATTACGCCTATGGAATGTCCCCACAATTCACAAAAACAAACATGTGTGTGTGTGTGTGTGTGTGTATGTATCCTTGTTTATATTACATTGTGGGGACCCAAAAGGATAGCAAAACCTGAGATCACCTACATTGTGGGAAGCATCCAGCGGTCCCCACTTTTCAAAAGGCTTATAAATCATACAGGATGAGTTTTTTTGAGAAAGTAAAAATGCAGAATGTTTCCTGTGATGGGTAGGTTTAGGGGCAGGGGCAGTGTCGGGGATAGAAAATAAGGTTTGTACGGTATAAAAACCATTACGCCTATGGAGAGTCCCCACAAAGCTAGTGAACCAGACACGCACGTGTGTGTGTGTGTGTGTGTGTGTGTGTGTGTGTGTGTGTGTGTGTGTGTGTGCATTTTTTATTATAAAAACACAACCAACATATAAAAATCTTGATACAAGGGGCACCAAGTAAAATCTTGCCTAGGGCAGCAAATTGGTCAGGGCCGGCCCTGGTTTCCCAGTAGTGCAGCGGTACTAAATTAAACCATAATACAACAAAATCACCACAGCACAACAGAAACAAGCCACAACACAACGAAATCGCCACAACACAACGGAAACAAGCCACAGCACAACAAAATTGCCACAACACAACAGAAACAAGCCACAGCACAACAAAATCGCCACAACACAACGGAAACAAGCCACAGCACAACAAAATCGCCACAACACAACAGAAACAAGCCACAGAACCAAATCGCCACAACACAACAGAAACAAGCCACAGAACCAAATCGCCACAACACAACAGAAACAAGCCACAGAACCAAATCGCCACAACACAACAGAAACAAGCCACAGAACCAAATCGCCACAACACAATGGAAATGCTCCCGACCACAAGGGGGCTCTCGGAGTGCAGTAAGGTTTTCCTTACCATTGTTCTATAGATTGGCCAATCTTACTAAGATATAAACACTACGATCAGTTTTAAGTGTGTAACCATTGTATATCGACATGAAATATCAATTCAAAATCACCTACATGCATTATAGCATATTTATACTTAAAAAAGCTTTTACTCACTATCACGGCGCTTGATGCCCAAGGGAACATCTGCCAATTAGTGGTTAAAACGTATCATTTTATGAATTAATTGTGTTTATGAATTGTTTAAATGTTCAAAATCCAATACTGTGCATTACTGAGTCAGTTTTTTACAACATAACCAAGCTTTGAAATTTTAACATTTCTGTTTTTAAATGTTAAAAGTAATTTGAATTCATACAAAGGATATGTTTCAACTGCATGGTGAAATGGGGCCTGGGAGCAAAGATTTCTTCAAAAATATCTTAATTTGTGTTCTGATGATGAACGAAGATCTTACGGGTTTGGAATGACATGAGGGTGAGTAATAAATGACAATTATAATTTTTGGGGCTGAACTATCTCTTTGACTTGAAATATTTGAGTACACTAATTTATAAATTTAACTTAAAATTATCAGGTTATCAAAACATTAATATTTTGCTAGCTATAACAAACTAATTTAGAAAATGCCAACTTGATTACTAAATAGCATTTACTGAATGAGTACAGCACTTAAAACTTGTAGCTTACCTTCTCAGCATGCGCCTCTTGTCACCCTGATGGTAACTCTCCAAAAACCCACATTAACATAAACTCTTCTAAATTAGCATAATAAAACATGAATCACTACATGAATCTCCATTACCATTAATCTTGCACACACAAAATAGTTAGGTTACAACAATGAACAATGAAACCGTTCCATTTAGTTAAAATATGTCAGGGCTCTTAACTCAAAATAAAAAGACAGTTCAAAATACTCATAACAGTTCATTTAACTGAACTCATTTGTTTAATTTAAGTTTAGTAATAATAATAATAATAATAACTTTATTTTATATAGCGCTTTTAAAAGTAAATTCTCAGAGCACTTCACATTAGTAAAATTAAGACAGATAAAACAGGGATGGTTTAAAAAAATAATAATAAATAATAATAATAATAATAATAATAATAAATAAACAAAAAATCCAAGACATATAGCAAACTCATAAAATACATCTCTTAACCAACCACAGGATATCCCCTTTCACCCAAATGCTTCCTTAAAATAATACGTTTTGAGTAAGGATTTAAACATATTCAAGGATGGTGCATTTCTAATGTTGGCAGGTAGATAATTCCATAATTTAGGGGCAACTGAAGAGAACGTAGGGTTAACAGTGCACTTAAAATTTCATTTTTTAAAGATGTGAATTTCAAACATATTCATTTGCTGCCCTCTCTCTGTGTGTGTGTGTGTGTGTGTGTGTGTGTGTGTGTGTGTGTGTGTGTGTGTGTGTGTGTGTGTGTGTGTGTATATATATGTGTGTGTTCCCTTGTTTATATTACATTGTGGGGACCAAATGTCCCCATAAGGATAGTAAAACCTGTGATCACCTACATTGTGGGAACCAGCCAGCGGCCCCCACTTTTCAAAAGGCTTATAAATCATACAGGATGAGTTTTTTTGAAAAAGTAAAAATGCAGATTGTTTCCTGTGATGGGTAGTTTCAGGGGCAGGGGCAGTGTAAGGGGATAGAAAATACGGTTTGTACAGTATAAAAACCATTACGCCCATGCGTGAACCAGACGTGTGTGTGTGTGTGTGTGTGTGTGTGTGTGTGTGTGTGTGTGTTTGTTTATGTGTGTGCCTGGCATATACAACCAACAACGGTTGCAAGAGTGAGCTGCCATGCTTCTCTCTGACTCATTTCATCTTTCTGTGGGCAGCATTCTTTCGGGCGTGGCAATTTCACAAGAATTGTTTACCATGGCAGAATAGGTAAAGATTTAGTTTGCTTTATTTAAAGTCAGCTCTGAAGTCTTGGAAAGTTCAAATTGGAAGTTACTTCAAAAATACCTTAGTTTAAAAAAGTTTAATTTAAGCATGCATTGATGCTTTGAAATTGCATGGATGAAACTACGAGAACTTCATGAAAACTTGATGACAACCATGTGAAGAATATCACATCGGAAGGGTGTTCCGACACACTGAGTGCTGACAACTCAATAACACTTGATTACACTTGATGATTGTTTAAATATTGATAAAGTAACACTGGAATAAATACATTTTATAATTTACTAGCACTTATTGAAGTCCAGGTTTCAATCAAGTACACTTGACAGTACATTCAAAGATCAGATAAGGTTATCTGCAAACTAAAGGAATCGCTGTTCGCTCATCCTTGGCCAAGGCTGAAATTTTATTAAAAATTTCCGCCCATCAAGTTGATTTCTGCTGTCCTGCACAGGATGCGACAGAGCGGTCTCTTTCTCCTGCTGGTGGCACCATTCAGGCCATCCCAGATATGGTTTCAGAGCTCATTCCTCTTCTGGCTCTTCTGACTCTTAAGGCTTGAAGGGAGACTCCGACAATCCTTCCAGGACAACTGACAAGTCCCAGGGAGGAACAATAGAGGGGCGTACTGGTCTTAGGCACCTGACCCCTCTCATGAAGGACGCAAACAATCTATGTTTCCCCAAAGGAACCTCGTCCGTCTCCCTATGACATCCATGGCACCTGTATACACCCTAAGTGTAGTCGCCGCCGCGCCGGTTGCAAACTTCTCTTGTAAGAACTCCAGTACCGAGCCAACAGGGCAGTTAACTGGGTTCACTGCAAGAGCTGAACACCATGTCCCAAACACTCCCCACTTTGAGGAATAGAGCTTTCTAGTAGAGGGAGCTCTAGCATTATCAATGGTCGCCTGAACATCTGTAGGAAGACCAACACTCATAGTGGGCAGCCCCTGATTGGCCACACCCACAGCTTCCAAATTTCTGGACAAAGATGCCAGATCCTGACCTGAAGCTGGGACAACAGGTCTTCCCTGACCGGAATCTCCCAGGGAGGGGAGTCCAGAAGAGGAATCAGCTCTGAAAACCATATCTGGGATGGCCAGAATGGTGTCACCAGAAGCAGAGACCAGAAGAGACAGAGGGTTTAAATACACAGAACATAATGAGATAATTAACTGGACACAGGTGGAAGCACTGTGTTGTGTAGTTAGATCCATAATCGCCCCCTAAAACCCTCAAATAAAAGAGTTAATAAAAACGAGTGAGTGAATTCAGACTGGGTTAGAATGAGTGCACTTGATAACGCTTATTACACTCTAAAAATGGGTTAAAAACAACCCAAGCTGGGTTGAAAATGGAAAAACCTAGAGATTGGGTTGTTATAAGCAAACATTTAACCCAACAACTGGTTTAAAACAACCCAATTGCTGGGTTTGTCCATTTTCAATCTAACTTGGGTTGTTTTTAACACAGCATTTTTTACCGGACACCGTGAAAATGGCTGCCCCCGTAAATAATGTCGTATTTGAGGCGATTTCGGATTCAGCATTCAAACAAGGGGAATGTCAAACCAAGACATAACAGGGAGGCATAACAGTAGGTATTGTCAAGTCACCTTCATTTTATATAGCACTTTTTTACACTACAGTTTCAAAGCAGCTTTACAGTGATACTAATGGAAGAGAGATTGTTTTGGCTGCAGAAAAAAAAAAAATTGTCCTAGAAAAAAATTATTGTCCAGCTAAAGAAAGTTTTTGATTGATTTATTTCCGTAGTAAAAAATGATTCGTTATTTACTTGCGTTCTGGCCGTTCATTTGCATGGCGACAGTGTTAAGTCTTTTGAGAATGCAAACTTTGAAATAGGATATAAATACAATTTATTATTATTATAATAAATTAATTTAATATTCTTTCAAACACTTATATGTTACTTTTTCACAAAAGCATAACAAAATATGAAAGAAGTAGGGTTAGCTGTTGACCCAGCTGTACAGGTCATTGTACACTTTTTTATGCTTAGAGAGCCGGTCATAATGCATGCAAATATTACAGAGTCTCTCTCTCCAGTCTGTGTACATTCTGACATCATAGTAATGGTGCCATCTAAAATAAGATTCATAACGCTCTCTATCAGCAGCCACTTGACTTAAGAAAGTAGCCAGTGCCTTAATGCTGCTGAAGTCATTTACATGGATGAATGATTCCGGTGGAACTGATCGTTCATAAATGTTCCTGGGTGGGCCAAACACCACTGGCACGCTCCCCGCCTGAAAGGAGTTCCTCCACAGCTTCTCCGAGATATAGTCTGTAGATACTGAGTTTTCAAAGGCAAGGTAGAAGTAGCATCGAGATATCGTGGACAGCAGCTTTTTGTTCGAGAGAGGCCGCTTGGACCATTGACCGTATACTTCTATCAGATTTGCTGGAATGTGTTTCTTCAGTTGCTGGAAAATTAGAGCACGACTCTGGTTTTCTTTGTAATTGCTGACAACCCAGCAAACTAGGCAGTCTCTCTTTTTCGGAATGATGTATGTGGCATTGGTCTTTTTAGAAACAAGTTCTCCGTATGGCATGAAGATATCAGCGTCGCGGCGATAACTCATTGTCCAGTTGAACAAGCCGTTGTAGTTGCTAAGGTTGTGGGTGTTTATGGGAGGCTCCAATGATAACCAAAGCCACTTTTGCATTGGTGGACGTGTAAGGTAGAAAGGAATTTTGGAGTGACCAGCCCAGAGATCATAGTAGTGGAAGACTACAACATCTGCTTGTGCGAAAATAGATTGGTTATCCTCCAGAAAGCATCTAGGGATTTCATATTCGTCCATACAGATGCCTCTGTCCAAACTGTATTGAACTCCGAAAGGCCAGTACCACAGGAGGATGGTGATGTTATGCTCGGGAATTTTTGTTTCGCTGGTCACAATCTGACTCAAGAGCAGCATGTTTTTACTCCAGGATAAAAAATTGTAGAGCAGTATAAAGCCAAACAGACAAAAGAGGGCTTGATTATGTTGTTTCAATAATCGCATTGCAGAAACTGTGAAGACAAAGAAGTGATTACAGATATAATAATAATAATAATAATAATAATAATAATAATAATAAATTTTATTTATAATGCACTTTATATTAAACAAAATCTCAAAGTGCTACAGAATTAAAAAAAAACAATCAACAACAATAAATAAATAAGTAAATTAATAAAATACAATAAATAAAACTAAAAAAATAAAATAAAATAAAGAAGTAGCAAGTCAATTAAAAGCTCTGCTAAAAAGGTGGGTTTTAAGACCACGCTTAAAAGTATCTATAGTCTGTGGAGTCCGCAGGTGGTCAGGGAGAGCATTCCACAGACTGGGGGCTGCAGAGCAGAAGGCCCGATCTCCCATAGTACGGAGATTGGCTGTGGGAGTTTTAAGGCGATACAGCGAAACAGAGCGGAGGTTACGAGTGGCTGTTTGTGTGGTGAGGAGTTCCTTAAGATAGGAGGGAGCATCACCATGGATGCACTGGTGGGTAAGGAGAGAGATCTTGTACTCGATCCTGAACGACACAGGAAGCCATATCAGACATATCAGATATCAGACAGTATAAAATCTATTTAGTCTCTTCCTTTTGAAAGTAGTGACTAAACCCTGTGATGTGATGGTGTGAACATGTAGGAACACTTAAACCTTGTGCACGGTTTGATTTTTGGGTACATTTATTATGGTCCGGGTCAAATTGACCCCAATTGGATTCAATACAATTCCCCAGAAATCACACTATTACAACAACAACAACAACAACAACAACAACAAAAAAATCCATCAGGTACAAACAATTAACTTTTAATATAAATACTTTTTATTCATTACAAAGAATAAATTTCTAAATTTATGATTTATAAAAATATTTGTAACCACTATTTTTTAAGACTGCTCCTACCCGACACATAACATTTATAACAATAAGATCTTAGTCTACTCTAAACCTAAAGAAATCTTGACAAACTATATAGCATTTAAAAGCTTTCAGACTCTAATTTTCATATTTGGTGACTTATTTTTACAAAAGAAATGACAGAGCAAGATAAAGAGCGATAGATTCTTTATTTTTGATGCAATGCCAAAATATGACGCATGCTCTGACTCTTTCCATATGTTTTTATATGCATTATAGAGATTGAATTCAAATCAAATATTAAATTACTGCCCAAACTAATTCTGAATAGGATGGCAACTTCAAAGATATTTTAAAAAGTATGGAAAAATCATTCAAACCATATGGAAATCAAAGTGTCATTATATGGTCACTGGTGGAGTCTCCATGTCATCTAGTAGTAAACTTTGGTACTGTGCAAAAAGGAATCTTACGAAAAGGTCTTTTTTTGAGATATCAACCTAAATTTTGGCACAGAACTTGTTCAGATATTTAGTTTTGCTTTTCTTGAAGTTTTAGAGTTGAACATGTTTTGTCAAATGTATATTTTATATAAAATATAAAATTATATGGTACATATTTTACATTTTCATAAACTTAAACTTTACTTATACAACTTTTTTTTACTTCAATAAAACGTGAAGTGTTCCCTTTAAAAAACAAACAAACTTAAGTCTGTACACTGAAGTATTCAAGATTTCTAACAATATAAGTTAGAAAAGTAATATTCAAGTCTATGCTCAAAAAGTGGGACAGACAGTTAACAGGTAAAACAACTTTTTATTTTTACAAACTTTGAAAATAAAAAGTTGTTTAACTCAGCAAGACATTGGCATTTCAGGACTTGAGTTCAGGACAGAGCTCTGCTCTGGCATACAACAAAGTGTTTTGTATTTTGGGTCTGTATAGTAGCTTTTGAATAGCTGTCTGTATAGTCAAACTGAGCCACGAACAGCAAAAGTGTATTTGCATTCCTGTATGTACATTTTACAAAGTATCATCATTTTGAAACTTTGCATGCATGTTTATGACCCTTAATGAGAAAAAGTCACACAGTTTCACAATGTAGGTTAGATTGTATTTTAGATACCGGTAGATTGAAAAAAGCCAATTTTGCATCACAGGTTAGTTAAAACCTAAAATAACCAAATATAACCAATAAATGTTATAATTTTGGGTCTCTACAGTTGCCTTAGAACATTAAAATTAGAAAATAGTAATGTTGTGTGTATGTGTCAAAACTTTGCATACATGTTCATGACCCTAAATGAGAAAAAGTAACAATATTTCAAGAAAAAAAAAGAAAAGAAAAAACATCAGTTAACTGATATTTCTGACAACTTAAAAATCAAACCGGGTCAAATTGATCCACAACATAACACAATTATCACTTTGCATCACTTAGGGTTTGTTTTCAGAAAAACTGCAAATATTTTTTTACCATAAAAAACGCTTCTCACAAATATTACAGCGAGTTGGATTCATTTGGCATTTTATATAGCAAAAGAAAGTATTTTCTTACTTCAAAAAAATGACACTTTTCTAAAATATACTAAAATAAAGCTAAATAATTTACATATAAAAAAAACTTTTTTTTATTGTATTTTCTAACATAATAACAGGCACAATGAAATAACGTACTTGCCTTGGGTTGAGAGTCCAGGAGCAAAATGAATTTGAAGTAAGACTGCTTGGTAGGCGAATTACATATATATAGAGAAAGTGTGTATCCGGTCTTGCCCCGCCTGTTGGCAGGCGAATTATGGACACATGAAATCAACTGTGGTGCAAAGATTCACCCTGCACGTGTAAAAGCCACACCCCTTTTGGTACAAAGCAGGCAAGATTGCCTCAGTGACATTACACAAAACTGTACACTTAGCATTTTACACGTGGTTCAGATATTTTACAGAAATTACTGAAAGGATTTTAATATAAGGTGTTCAAAGAAACATTTGTGCTTAAGAGACAGAAAACCACAAGCTGCTCTCTAAACCGCAATGGACATTTAGTGCTGTGTACAGGAACTCATACTGATGATTTGTAATGAAAAATATCTTAAATTTGATTCATTTACTGTCTGAAGGGTAAACAAATGTTGATAAACATCATTATTCTAAGTATTTAGATTTTTTCATTTTTATTGTTCCTAAAGAGGTGGTAGCATTCAATTTCTTTTATTGCAAACGGAGATGTTGTCTTTTAAAGTAACGGCAGTTACTACCTACAAAGGACATCTCATTTAATTCTGATTGAGGACACTCCGTATACTGCATCCTTCACAGGATGTGTTCTCCCGAGGATGCAGCCTTCAAAATTAAATGAAATGAGACACAGCTAGTGTCTTACTAGATGTAGGACCTGTCCCAAATGGCACCCTAAACCCTCACGGTCTTCCTCTGAGTCAGAAGTGTGCATCGAGGGCGCATATTGACCTTGCGAGCACCCTTCTGAGACCAAAAATGACAAAGAGGACACCCTGGGGTCTCGTGGACTTGCGGACACACACACACAGTGGCCATTGTAAGTCCACCAGACCGAAAGTGCACATGAAGTGGTCCATTTGGGACAGGGCCACAGGCTCCATCCGAAAAACGAAGCGGCTGACTTATTGCCTCACTGCCTTATCAGGTAATGACTTGTAAGGCAGTGTTTGTCCATGAAAGCACCTCATGAAACTGATTTTAGACAGTGTTCTAAGGCTGTGGTAGGCCTTGTCCCAAATGGCACACTTCATGTGCACTTTCGGTCTTCATGCGACTATGCAACTACGTGTGTGCACAGCAAATTACTGAGGGATAAAAACCTGGTGTTGGGCATCTAGTGATAAAATCTGGTGTTAATTTACAAATATTATATGCTTTATCACTTGTTTAGTGTTAAAGCACAGTGTTTCCTTTGGGTGATAAAGCACAGTGTTTCCTTTGGGTGTTAACAATCAACATCTGCGCATGTGCAGAGCATTTTAAATTTCCCAGCTCATCCTTCGGTCTCTCCATCTTTATGGATTTCCCTGCACACACAACGGTTACAAGGACAAGGTATAGTATAGTATTATTATCTTATCAACTTGTGATTTATTAATGAGCTTGTATAATGAGTAACGTAGCCGATGTGGATGACTTAACTCTTAGCGTTTTTTTTTTTTTTTTTTTACCTCAGTTTAAATTTAGCGCGCTTTTGATCCGCCATTCAGTTTAACATAACTGAATAACCCCCACTAACACACTAAATTCGTTAATGGAGGACGAGATTTACGTAAGTGACTTAATTTCGTTGTATTAATTTTGTAATAATGTAGCAGCATTAACATTATGTGTCATTTTTTAACTCACTGGACTTGGATAGTTATTTCTTCTCATTTGGCATAACGTTAAGTATCTTTAGGGCTTCCAACCTTTATAAGACCGTTTATATCTTTCACCCCGTAACTACGAGTTAATTCTGGTGTTTTGAAATGTCATTCAAATGAGAAAGCAGACGTTAATCGAATGAATTAATTGCTCTTAATTTTTTTTCCTTGTGTGACGCCGGGGCTCGATCCCTGGCCGAGCACCCACGGATAGCGCGCTCCATCATTGTCGGCGCTGCGCATACTGATCGGACTGCAACATTTTGCGAGTGAAATGCTCTGTGTGTTCTAGCAATCTTCTCGTTGTACTTTGATAACATACGCCGACCATTCTGTACAGCGCTCCAAAATGTCGAAAACATCGTAGGACACGCTTTTCTTCATGAACTGCTTCAGTCATATAGAAACTCAAGATCGAGTACGTGGAATGTATACATATGATACGCTGTTTTTTGCGTGCATATGATACGCAATTTATGGCGTATTATACATACGAACCCCCCACCCCACTACCCTAAACCTACCCAAGAGAGCGTGTCATATATACGCCATAAAGTGCGTATCATATGCACGCCGAAATGAGTTTTGACGTATACATTCCACGACATTGCACACTCATACTATTTGACATTTTTCGTCTTATTTTGTATTAGTTGAGCAGACATGCATTAGTGCCCTTCCATGCGCGATTTTTTCTGTACAACTTAGTTCTAGCCTTTTCTAGTTGTAGTATTGTAAATCTGTAACAGTAGTGCTCATGTTTTGAATATAACGTTTTCTTGCTATGTGTTGGTATAAAGATAACCTGAAGTAAAACACAAAGTGACCTGATTATTTTGAGTCTTTTAGTTTGCTTTCTGCTTTGGAGGATTTTTGTTTCATGGAATATTGTTTATTATTGCAGAAGGAAATCACTTAAGGCCACAATCTATGTATGCCCTTGGCATTATTACTCTACAAACCTAAACGATCCTGAAAGGAAGACAGGCTATGTAAGTATCTCTGCTTGATGAAGATGTTTGAAACTTTATATCTTAGATTTTTTTAATGTGTTTGTTTTAACCAAATGTGTCTCTTTAACAGGAACGATACTATGTGTTTGGATCATTTTGAGGAGCGCTATCAACGCCAAGATCGTGGGATCGATGAATTGGGAAAGCAAGAACTGACAAAATGTAAAAATGCGTACATTGAATGCAATGTAAGTCTCTTTGGATAAAATCATCTGCCAAATGTAAATGTATTAATTTATAAAGGAATAGTATTTTTTATCAGAATGAATTACAAACCAGACAGTTTTTTTAACATTAAGGTTGATTTAATATATACAATGTTGAATTTTTGTATTTTCAATTAAAACATTACTTGAGGAATGTTTCTTTGTTTAATCTTGTTTGAAACGCAGTAGAGATTTATCATGGTAAGATGTTATAGCATTGGAGTATAACAAGAAATTGTTTTATTCAATTGTATGTGTGACTACAATGGCTTTACTGTAGCGATTCCCGGCGAAAGCAAGAACTGACAAAAATGTTTTTTTTTTATTTATTAAAAATGGTATTGAATGCAGTGTAAGTCGCATTAGATAAAAGTGTCTGCCAAATACATAAATGTAATGGAATTGATATATTACAATTTCAATAAATATTCAAATAAATTTGTAGTCACTTGATTTTTTTGGGGAAAAAATAAAATAATATATATAAATTGTTTTAAATTTCATTCACAGTGCCATTTTAGTATTTAAGTATTTACATTAAATAAACAATAAATACACTGGGTGTGTGAGATTAATCACCATAAAGTGTTAAATGTACACTTATGAGTAATACATTTCTCAACACCTTGAGTGACTAAAAAGAAACACTAACACAGTGTTTGTATAACGAACACTTTCGTCAGTGTTGTTTTAACACTAGCAAAGACGGACCTGTATGTTCACCCGGAAAGTGATAATTTTAACACCCGTGGTGATAAATCTCCCAACATGTTTTTTGCTGTGTGTCCATTAAGCCCATAAGACTGCGCAGGGTGTCCCATTTGTCATTTTAGGTCTCAGAAGGGTGCTTTTGAGGTCAATATGCGCCTTCGATGCGCACTTCTGCCGAGCCCGCAGCTGCTGTGGGTTATGCAGCGGACTTCCTTCCGGCTGTCAAAGCTACATTAAGTTATGAAAGTGTGGACTCAGAGGAAGACTGTGAGGCTTTAGAGTGCCATTTGGGACAGGGCCTAACAGTTTAAGGATTTACAGCAAAATAGATCATTGTTGAGAACTAAAGAAATATTTACTACAGTAATTTTCACTAGAAATGACATCATAAGTGGAAATGTTGGTCAAAAATGGAATGCACATGAACATGATTGTGGAATATTATAGGCAGTGAGACAGGAAGTGAAGCTAACATTAGATTTGGATGTGGCCATGATGCCTTCCTACCTTGAAATGTGTCCTCTGAACGCAGCATTTTCCAGGTTTCGGACACGGCTGTTAGCTGGTTCAAGTGTGCTAACCAAATTTAAAAGTACTCTGTTTGCATCACACTCTTGCCCAGTGCTGTTTTGGGACCAAGTGGGGGCAGCAATCATCTTTCAGGGTGGCTATGCCACCCTGCTTGTTATTCTCATATCCTGCTCATATTCTGCTTGTTTAAAATGTATACAGTAACTTACAATAATGCTCTGAGCCTGTGCCCGTGATTCATGCGCCCCCGGGCTTTGCACATCAAGTTCGCACAGGGCCACGCACATTTTCAAACTCTTCATCTCTTCAAAACTCTTTTCAAACTCTCTAATCAAACACATGACAACCACCAGTGCATTAAAAGAGACTTCAAGACTTGAAATTAATGGGTCAGGTGAGGAAGATATCCAAAATGTGTAATGTTGGAACAGGGTTCCTTTAGACTCCAAGTAAGTAGTTCTCGCTGCAGAGCATCAGAGCTCAAGGGTGGAGCTTAACCTGTTTAATGGGTGGATAGATAGGGTTATGGGTAAGGTAAGGTGTGGTTAGGGGATGGGGGGAGTTGAAGGGGCTGGAGGTGATGGCTCTGTCTGCAGTGAGTCTCTTAGACACCCCTGCTAGTATGCACTCATTGGTGCCCCCTCCAGCTGGAGGCCCCCTAGGTGACCTGCTAATAGTCTTACTAATAATATTACTATTTCTGACATATAAAGATAAGGCGAGTAATATGCTATTTTCATAGTCAGAATATTGACGGTAACGTGAACGACTCTTTTAAAGGATTCGTTACCTAGAGCTGGTAATATAGCTCCCCCAGTAATGGTCTCTCACAGTGTTGCCCCTAGAACATCTGGCTTTTATGCGTGTCTACTGGTTGTTACTAGGAAGATATGTCATGTTTTCTCTTTACAAATCGTGATGCCTTTAGGAACTGGTTAGTCGTGTTATTTATTTCCAACAGGCTACTTTCCCAGTGCCATGCTGCAGAGGGTGCTATTCGCTTAGTTCACTCTCAAACTCTTTTCAAGGGTAATTCGCTTTATAACATAGCAGTATGCTACACTGATTAAAGATCACCGACTTCATGCGACCCACGAGAGCCTCACAAATGTGATCTCGGATAAGTCTGTGTCCACCCAGGAGGGATTTACCTCAGTCCCAGAAGTAAAGCTAAAGATGAGGAGATTAAAATGTTCTCACATCGATGGGGTTTCTATAAATAGCCCAGCGTCGCAGAATGATGAGGATTCGGCAGCGCATCAGTAATCCAGCTGAGGCAGCCGCTAGATTACCATAAAAATCGCTTCTGATCTATTTGACACATCGGTCGCGCGCTCAATTGGCTTAAGTTACTATAGCAATAAGAAACGTTCGTTCGCTACGTTTGGCTGAAGCTGACAGGGTACCCGCCCACTGCTTAATGAGATGCGAATATCAATATCTGCTGCTACCAAAAGAGCAGTTTGTTCACAAACCCAGCCCTGTTATTTCAGGATGTTTGGCTTTGTCACACGCCGGGGAGGACAAAATGCAAATAACGCGGAATCTCAAAACAACAACAACACTGTGATGAATAGATCATAATTTGCGACTTCAATCTCCAACTCATCGAAAAATGGGATTTCTTCACCAGCTACACCTTCTCCTGTGGAAGAACGTGACTTTAAAACGGAGGGGACCGGTAAGAATGCCTTTGTTTAACACGCATCGCGTTTGTTTTGTTTTTGCATTTTTTTCGTTTTATTTTATTTAGGCCCTAATGGGTTTTTTGTTTGAACATCGCTAGTGATGCACGAGAAGGCGGGTGTCAGTACTGATTGAGGTATTGCTAAACACACACACAGGCAAATAATATGTTATTCAAGCTTCACAGCTTCATTGATCTAGCCTAAATCTTTAATTTTCTCATCCGCTGGAACGTGAGCGGAACTACAGCTTAAAGGAAGTTGTGTTGACAGTCGATCCCCTACTAACAGGTTGTTAGGAAACTAACAGGTTGCCTACAACATCTGTTAGTTCCACTTTGACCACACATCTTAGGCAAGTTGAGGTGCAAACTGTTAGCAGGGCGATATATTGTTACCTGCTGCTGATATTGAGAAAATAATAGTGTACTGAATCAGATGAACTTCAACCCCCTCCTAACGTTCACCTGAATATGCAAAATGTCTGCGTTATGGCCTTAACTACCAGGAAACACGAGCCTGCTGCTTCAAGGACTAAAGCGGCGTTCACCATCTACTTGACCCTAAATGAAAATATTATTATAGTGCAGTTTTGTACTATTTTTTTTTTATCTCCAGGGGCCTATTTTTTATACGTTTGTAAGAGCAGAATAACCTTTATAAATCCTCGTGGGATTGTAATATTGCAACGGTAAAAAAAAAAACTGCATTTGTGCCCAGTTGTAAGAGAAAAACATTTATGTAAATGCTGAAATATAATAGGTATTATTATTAAGAGCAATCTTTGCTGCTAACTTTAGATCAAAAATACATTTTCATTAAAAAAAAAAGTTCACTGTAATATGATGCTAATATAATTTGTACTGGGAAAATATTTTTTATAAATATGCAAAATAGATTTTTAGACCCCACTGTACATACAATGTACAGTGCACAGAAAAATATACACTGTGGCTAAGTATTCATATACAAAATGAACTATAATATAGACAACATTCATTTAGATGTTACATTTGAATATTGAATATTAGCATTAAGAACTGTCTTAGAGATAACTCGGGGTAACTTGGATTACTTAGGGTTTCTGGGAGTGATACACTAAAAAAATATTTATATAAAGGTCATGCCATTTTTTTATTGTATAAGGAAATGTTGCAGCATTTAAATAGTGCTTTTAAATTATATCATTATCTTTATCATATCAGCTATCTGCAACTGTGTAATCAAATCTGGTATTGAACAGAAGTGGGCTCTCAAGTGGCTTTTCCTAACACTCAATTAGGAGGAAAGCAACACTACTTGGAGTTTTGAGCATTGTTTCTATCTTTATAAGCATTGCTGCTCCATTGTTATTTTTAGAAGCAGTAGCATTTTACAATAGCTCACGTTTGCAGACGTCAGGCTCTCTAGAGGTAAGGATCACCCCAGTAAGAATAGTAACAGTTACGTCACTGGGTTGGTTTGATCACATAGGTCCCCTTCAGAGGGAGTTTGAAGGCTTTGTAGATTGATTGGACCCTGGGAAGTGGCTAGTCAGCAAAAGGTTCAGCCTGCTCTGTCCTGTGGATGCTAAATGAATCAGGTCCAGTGAGTTCAGCTCTCTACTGGCTGCCTGCCTTTATTGGTTACTGCTGTCAGCTCTTTGTCAAGAGTGGTTGTGGTTTAACAGTGGTGGAGTGCAGGTGTGTTCAGCAGATGTTTGTCAAAGGCAGTGCACCGGTGTGAATCATGTGTTTTTATGATTTAGACTTGAGGTAATGATTTACCGTCCAGTCTGTGTTGATTACAAAATGCAGTTGATGGGGATGCAGTTGGTGGCTATAAGTTTTATGTAGGCCGATTATCTTGATGTTTGTAGTCTAAAACTTACGTTATGTTGATTTGGCGATGAGGATGTGTTTATGCTCAATAAAATCCCTTACAGTTTGTTTGTCTCAGCTGTCTGGATCCCACTGTCGTTTCTCTGTAACACAATAACAATATTTATAAGCATAAATGGGTCTAAAAAATACCAAGGAACCACTGTCTCCTGATACTAGGACTTAAAGAATCACTTAAATTAGATAAAGTAAAAAGTGTGCTGTGCATTGACTTAATATTTTCTTTTTGCAGTGAATTAAATCTAAATTGGAATTCTTTTATCAATAATATTTCCAGATTTACACTGCAGTGCAAATGTGGCATAGAAGCATTTCTGGAGTGCCATTTAGGTCTTTACATAGACTATTGTATGGTGCTAAGAGGTGTCATACACACAAGGGTCTGTGTAAGCTTAATTTAGTCTGGCTTTTATGCAGCTTTGCATCTTTACACTGAATTTTGAGCAGGCACAGAGCAGCCTTAACTCGGCTGTGTAAAGATGCCATTGGTTTGATTTCCTAATTATGTTTAGTATAAAATTGCTTTCCAGTTTGATGATGTCACATTGATTATCTTATTGTACTTGGGTTGTATGTTTTTTTTAATAATTTTTCTTTTTAAAGTTATGTAATTTTAATAAGAAAATCTTTTCAGAATGTGTAACTTTAGCAATATATTATCTTATGAACAACCAATCGGAAATGAACACATCACAGTAATTACTTCATTACTGAAGTTCATTTAATGAGTCAGTTATTGGATTTTTAAAAGAGACTTATTCATTAAAAAGAATAAGATCATAAGAGCCATTTGTTGTTATTTGTTGCGCAATACCAATACAATTTTAAATGTTACACATTTATTTTTGCCACATTTGTTGTAGTCACAGTCTGGATTAAACCCTCTCACCCACTAGACAAGGTGACTGTTGCTGTTGTTTTTTTAACAAAATAATACCTCCACCTCCTACCCCATCATTAAAAAATCTAATTTCATAGAGTCTGTGTTATGGATTGTGTTACAGGTCCTGCTTGAAGGTTAGATGAATATTAACCCAAAAAATGGTCTTTTAATGCACTGCCTGCCTTTACCTTATGCCAAGTGCAACACAGGCTGACCTACTTACAAGCTTCAATCCCTGAACAATTGGTTGAGGCAGGGACGGGCAAAACTGTCTGCGTATCTATGGAGACGGAGATGGAAAGAGAGACAGATAGATGGCTAAAGCGAGAAAGAGAGAGTCAAGATAGAGAGCAGTTTAATAACTGGACAGTCATCAAGAGAGAGCATGCAGACTATACGTTAATGGAATCGCAGGATGTGTTCTGTGAGCTGGTTTTATGCTGTGATCTCACTAATAGAAATGCAGATACTCTTTATCATTAAAAATTCGGTTTGTGTATGTGGAGATGAGGGTATTGCACATTTCTTTCCATTAACTTTCTGTCAGTGTTGTGAGGAATAAGAGAGTACGTCAGTGGGCTTTGATACTAGTTTGGCAGAAATTTAATCTGAGTTTGGCAAACTGCAGGGCTCAATTTTTTTGATGAAAATTAAGTGGGAAGATCCATGAGAAATATTAAATGTTCAAAGACTGTTGATTCAGCAAGCATTAAAGTTATACTGCAGTAGAGAGCCCCTTTTGAGAGTAAGCCTCCATCAGAGCAAAACAAATCATATACACCGATCAGGAATAACATTATGACAGTTCAAGTGGATAACGCAATTATCTCTTCTTCATGGCACCTGTTAGTGGGTGGGATATACTAGGCACCAAGTGAACATTTTGTCCTCAAAGTTTTTGTGTTAGCAGGAAAAATGGTCAAGTGTAAGGATTTGAGCAAATTTGACAAGGCCCAAATTGTGATGGTTAGACAACTGGGTCAGGGCATCTCTAAAACTGCAGCTCATTGAGGCACGTGGGGAGCGAAGGCTGGCCTGTGTGGTCCTATCAAACAGACGAGCTACTGTAGCTCAAATTTCTTAAGTTAATGCTGGTTCTGATAGAAAGGTACTATAGATAGAATACACAATGCATCGCAGTTTGTTGCGTATGGGGATTTTACATCATGTGGATCGCCGGGTGCGTGGCTTACCTGGGGAACACATGACACCAGGATGCACTATGGGAAGAAGGCAAGCTGGCAGAGGCAGTGTGATAATTCGGGCAATGTTCTGCTGGGAAATCTTGGGTCCTGCCATCCATGTGGATGTTACTTTGACACGTACCACCTACAGTACCTAAGGATTGTTACAGATCATGTACATGTTTTCATGGAAACAGTATTTCCTGGTGGCTGTTGCCTCTTTCAGCAGGATAGATGAATAGACCAGGATAGACCACCCTGCCCCAAAACAAAAATGGTTCAGGAATGGTTTGAGGAGCACAGCAACGAGTATGAGGTGTTGAACTGGCCTCCAACAGGAATATTATACAAAAACATATACTTTTTCTTACATCTGTTAAATTGTGATTGGTTTCTTCTGTCCTGCATCTACAGAAACACACAGCACCTGCCCACTGCAATGGCACTGTCACGTTATAATTTTTATACAGCGACCAAAATCAAGAGAACCTCAGACCAACGGCAACAATCTTCCCTAAAACATTAGCTGTTAATAGTTTGCGAGCACTGGTGTGTGCAAATCTAGTTAATATTTATACATGTGCAAGATTATAATGTGATTAGATGTTAAACGGTTTGTGTGGCAGTGCATGGACACTGAAATGACGTGTGAAGTAACATTTACTACAGTAGGATAACTGTGACATGAATGTTATTAACATTTTGTGTAACAATGGAGCTTTGTGTCTCATCCATTGGTTGCATGAAAAAGCAGCACTGAAGATGACGTCAATGTTCACGGGCTGTTTAGATCATACCGATCTCGTCAGTAGAAAGCAGTGCTTTGGAGCGATATTGATGATTATCTATCTGCTTATGGAGTAAGTGGGGCACTGAAAGTTCCCCGTGTCCAGTGATAGGTGTCCTGCTAGCCCAGCATAGCTCAGACAGCCTGCTGAATTATTGAGATCTCTGTACTCCAGGGAGAAAAGCAGCACTGGAGAAAGATTGGATGAAATAAACATGAGCTGGAGGAGAGAAGGAATGAGGGAGAGAGCTACAGGAGGAAAGTACTGTAATGGTCAGCCTTTCAGGAGAAACAGGACTTGAGTAGGAGAGAGTTGATGGACGTAAATGTCTTTTGCCACTGCGGCACTGACAAGCGAAAGCCAATAATGTGCTGAAGCAAGAGAGGAGACTGAAATGAGGACAGGTAGGGCAGTGTGTTAAATGAGGATCCAGTGAGAAAATGGGTGTTTTAGAAAGAGTGTGTTCTAGGCAAAAGGTGAAGAGAGACGTAAAGGAGACATGAGACAAGATAGAAATGAAATGAGGCTGGAAAAAGGGATTGTGGAGTACAGAACTTGTGAGGCAATCTTTTAATTTAAAACCCTGACCCTTAAGCCCCACAATGTGTGCCCACCTTAATTGAATGACAGTATGTGCCCAGAGTCAGGGACGGTCCCTCTTAAATTATAATTATTGCACCAATGTTAACCTTGTAAAAACCAAGCTAGAACCATAAATTGGGGCAAAGAGAGAAAGAGATGGAGAGACCTGGGTTAGTTCTAGATCATAACTGGATCATTCTGAATCATTTTTTACCAAAATAGTTATTTTTCTCATGCCAGAGCACACAGCCATATTTCCTCTGACTTTATCTTTATGCCATCACAAGCTGCTTTTTAAAGGGTACATAACACACACAGTTTCTGCCAATCTCATGTTAATCTTGATTACCTAATATAGTATGTCATCCTTCATATCTCCAAAGAGTCTTTAGTTTTAACATATTTTATAAAAGACCAATAAGCTGATTCTTTCAGAAAACAGCCAAACACATCCAGGGGCATGCAGTAGATGACACACACACACACACACACACACACACACACACACACACACACACACACACACACACACACACACACACACACACACACACACACACACACACACACACACACACTTAGTGCCACACCGTTTGGCAACCAGAAACAGACATTTGATGCAGTTTCACTCACCGCCTGCGGTTTCGACTCTTGACCAGCAACAGTCAAACACACTTGCAGAACTCCGTTGCTGCTCTGGAAAAACAAACTGCATCCACTGTTTCCTTAATGCTGGGTTATTTGTGAAGCTGAACAAGGTTATCTTTCCTTCACAACCAAAAACACACTTCTTTAGTGACATTGTTGATTTTGTGGTCTAAAAACAAAATGACAGCGCAGCCGATGGCTTCTGTAACCCGAGAAAACCTGAGCACATCGTTCATGGATGTGCTCTTGCTCTCGCTCTGGGTGCCCATACAAGGAACTCCGCCCTTTATGAAGTCATACAGGGCCATACTCTGGCCATGGCCCTGTATGAAAAAAAAAAAAAAACCTTCAGAACTTCAACTTGTCTGTGATGGAAGCTTAATTTCTGAGTAGCCATTACTCCAGTCTTAAGTGTCACATGATTCTTCATAAATCATTTGCTGATTTGGTGCTCAAACGTTTCTTCATATTATTAATGTTGAAAGTAGTTGTACTGCTTAATAGCTTTGGAAACTGTGATTCATTTCTCAGCATTCTTTGATGAATAAAAAAAGAAGTTCAAAAGAACAGTAAATGGTAAAACATTTATAATGTCTAAATAAGGAAGTTATGCTCTGTAAAGTTTAATATTTAATATGATAGATTTGTTTAAATTCCTAACCCTACTGTAACAAGTTAGTTATGAAGTAGTCAAAATTAAAAGCAATACATTTTGCATGTCGCATCAACTACCCAACCTATGATTAAAGGGGTGATGAATTGAGAAATCAACTTTCCTTTGAGCCTTTGATATATAAAAGGTCATGGTAATATAAGAACATCCTGTACATTTCAGAGCTGAAAACTTCCTTGTTAGTCAAAGATAAGCTTTTATAGACAACGGGCCCAGAAAACGAGGCTCTCTGATCAATGACGTATAAGAAGGGTCGACAGGCTGGGGAATCTTAGATAGTAAAATAATATTTATTTCTTGATCTCCGTTGTGTTTGAAGATCGTTTGCGCGCGTGTGTGTGGTTTTGATCGGGCAGCCAAGTAATAAAAAACGTGTTTATTTAAAAAATACATCTTGTGAGCCCCTTTCGAACGTTGTTTGCCGCTTTCAAAACAATCCCTCCTGTGAACTGAAAAGGGAGCAAAAGCCCATTAAATATGCAAATCTTCTTCTCCAATCCTTGCTGCGGGTGTTTACTTCTAAGTCTCCAGTGCGGCACGCCCATCAAAACCCAGCGTTTTGGAGACAGCCTCACAACCAGTGCCTATTACTTATTAATGACGTTTTTGAATGTGAAAACCATGCAAACGTCATAAGTTGACCTCAGACAACAGTATAAAAAATAAAAAAGCCAGTTCATGACACCTTTAAAGCTACACTGTGTAACTTTTTTAGTTTATTCTTAGCTAAAAACACTTAGTTCTTTCAAAGATATATGTGCTCATTAATGTATATTTACTTCTTTCAAGTAATAAAGTATTCTCGTAAGTTTATAATATGCCATTGAAAACACATACGGGTGAGGGGTTCGAATGCTGGTCGCCATGTTGCTCCTCCATCTTGAAAGTACATTAGCCAAAGAGGGACATACCTATAAATTCAAGCTTTGCCTTTAGCGCTTTAACACTCGATGGCACGTGTCGAATGTGAAAAGGGGGATTGCCATGATAATCTTTGACTAAATCGGCCACCGTAGGAGTTAAAACAAAATAAAAAAATTGAGAGGAACAGAAACTATTATTCACTGGATGGTCATACACCTTTACACCGCTAGATGGGGCAGAATATCACACAGTGTAGCTTTAAAGTTTTGATAATATTTTTGGGACCCCCTTTATATTAGGTGGCCTTAACTACTATGTACTAACATGTAAATTATTAATTTGATACAATGCACTTATTTTGTACATGTTTTTACATTGTACTTAGATTTAAAAAATGGCCTGCATGTAATTATATCTTTAATTCGTTTCTGTAGTTACGTTTATAATTACACTGTTGACACTTTCTTTACACTTAACCATGCCACCCATACCACCACACCTGTCCCCAACTTTACCCGTCTCCCACCTCAATAGCAGCAAAAGTGTTCAGGAATACAATATGAACAGCAATAAGTTATTATTTTTTGATGTAAGCATATAGTAGGGCCACCTAATAAAAAATGGGACCTATTTTTGTAATAACATTTCCTCATTCTTCTTGTGCATAGTACTTAATGCATTAGATATTTTGTTATATACTGAATATACTAAACATAAATTGTTAAATATACTTTACTTTTTAAAGCTGTTTAGATCCTTGTTTGTGTGTAGTGGGATAGATTTCAGTTAAAAATAATTGTGACATTTAAATCAGTTATCTTGTGTGACAGTTAATCATCACCCAAAAATGTATGAGAAACACAGTACAAGTACTTCTAATTTCAACAACAGTACAGAATCCCAACCCTGTTTCATTGCTTCATTTGTCTTTTAAATGCTTCAAAAAGCTCCCCCCTCACTGTCACCTACCCCAGTTCTTGGAAAATGAGAGAAATTAATCAAAGCCGTCCATCAAACAGTGTCACAGTGTCATGGTCTTATTGATCTGTTTTTTTGTGTTTCTGAGATTTTTTTGTATGATGGATATCAACATGCAGTGTGTGCGTGTAAGTTTCTTCCATAGATGGCTCTTCTGCAGTGTGAGTCACCTGTTATCCGTGACAAAGAAAGAAAGTCTGCTCTTTAATATGTTTACAATTGTTGTGTAAGTGTGAGAATGTATTTGATATAACATGAACAGATTGCTTGATTCCCTTAGAGTTACCATGAAATCAAAATGGACAATTCTTTTTTTTTTTTTTTTATGAAATATTGCAGTATTTATCATAAATGATGAAGGGGTGATGCATTGAGAAATCAACTTTCCCTTGAGCCTTTGATATATAAAAGTCCTGGTAATATAAGAACATCCTGTATGTTTCGGAGCTGAAAACTTCCCTTTTAGTCAAAGATAAGCTTTTATAGACCAGCCCCAGCAAACAAGAGCTCTCAAATCAATGACGTAATAGAGGGTATGCATCGGCGTCACTTTCCCGCCGGAACGCCCCCTCAGCCGGGGCTGGCATGCTAAAGAGCTGCTGCGTGACTGGAGTTAATAGAGGAAAACACGAGTATAGAGCAAATAATTATCAGTTTAAACTAAAGGTTAGGTTCGATATAGTGTTCCTTACAACTTACCAAAGATTCAGTGATCCATGGATTATGACATCCAGCCATGAATCGTGTTATCCTGACATTATGTGCCTGATTTCGACTGATTTATAACTAATAAATCATTCATCACATAGTTATTCATAGTCATTCATCACATTTTTCGAGTGAATCCCTCATTTATATGTATTGAAGCGTAATATACTTTATAATCACTAAAAACTGTCACTCATTCAATAAACACAATCTTACAAAGTTATAATAAAAGTGCCCTTGAATGAGTTGAAACAATATTTTAAATTGTTCTCCGATATCTACATATAGGGTATGTGACATATTTAAGGGTTAAAATTGTCCAGATATGTTTTTACAGGTCTATTTACAATCCCAGAAATTGTCCCTAGGATGTAAATAATGCTCTGTTTTTGCCTTATTTGGAAGGATCATGAATATTAATGTAGAGTTCGGCTCTGATTGGTTGTTTCACTGCGCAGCTCATATCAGTGACAGACACACATCTACCGTATACTGTCAATCATGGGGACATTATGCATCCAATCTTATTGATCCTGTTTCTGACGAAGATAAAGATTTTGAGTAACAACCAATTGTTTTGAGATTGGAAATGGACGCTTTTGTATGGTAAATTTAGTCTTTATTTTAAGTAAGAATCTGCAAAATGTAACTCTTACACCAATAGAACTTCGCATTACGGTGCGCTCTTATATCCACTGGTCGGGCAGGCCAAGTAATAATTTTTTTTAATCAATTGTGGGTGGATGAGAGATAAATCATGTTTGTTTGATGCATATGTTTTGAGAGAGAATTATACCAGTTGCCGCTTTCAAAACAATCCCTCCTGTGAACTGACAAGGGAGTTGAAGCTCATTAAATATGCAAATCTTCTTCTCCAATCCTAGCCATGGGCGTTTACTTCTAAGTCTCCAGTGCGGCACGCCCATCAAAACCCAGCGTTCAGGAGAGAACCTCAAAACCAGTGTAAAATATGTAATATTACTTATTCTATATTACTTATTAGTTATGATATTTTTCAATGTAAAAACTATGCAAACATCATTAGTTGACCTCAGACCACAGTATAAAAAAGCCAGTTCATGACACCTTTAATTCATATGCCCTCATAATCTTTCATTAATATAATTTCCCTCTTTCCCAGCATCATCTGTTCTCTTCTTTGATGATAAAAAAAGACTTTTGCAACTGCCATTTCATGGCAACTTTAATAGTTTAAGATCTACAATTTTGCACTATCAAATGAATGTGCCACTTCATTCATTTTTTGAATATAATTTTAATAGCATTTTGTTAATATCAAAGAGAATACATACAGCATCATTATTCGTTTTACGTGCCCTTATGTAGCCACCATGGGGAGGGTGAACTCTCGCTGGTCTCTTCTTCACTCACTCCTTCTCAAGAAAACTGCTCTCAGTTTCTCTTTTCCCACAGCTCAACTGCTTTTTCAACTCTTTTATTCCTTTCTTCTTCCTGCTCTCAAATTCAGTCTTTTCTCAGGAGGAATAACGACACGCATTCTTATTGAAATTAGCTGCAATTGCTCTCAGCCTGAGATAATTTTGTCCTCATGTATAAAGCATTTCATGAAATATTTACCACTTTGATAAACATGAAATATTCAGCTATTATAAATGTTCCTTTTCACCTTAATTTGTCATGCAAACTCGCAAATACCTCGGAGACAATAAGAGAAATACACTTAGAAAGGCTGCAGAATTGGTCACAGTCTTGTCCAATCAAATGGATGTCATTCAACTGCTTTGATTATATTTAGCTTTTTATGCTTTGTCTTTTCAATAATTAGTTATATTGATGATATGTCATTGATTTACAACTATAAAACTATTTTTAATATTTAAAAAAAAAAAGAAATATACCTGCACAATTGTTAGAATTAAATTAAGTATGAAAAAATATATTTACACAATATTTAATCAATGTCTAAGAAAAATACAAATGATACATTTCGGATTAGATATACTTCTAAGTGATTGACGTACATGTAACTGCATTTAAACAGGAGTACAGACTATCCAAACCTAACATATCTGGTAGGTTTGAAAGTGTTAAAGGGTCATTAAACCCCAAAACACATTTTTGAGATTTGAACAGATATGTACAGGCTGCACATCTCTTAAAACACTAGAAGCACTCATAAATGTTGTTATTTCTGGGGGGGGATGGGGGGGGGGGGGTTCTGAGCAATTCGTTCTTCCCCGTTAAAGAGCGAAGCAACGTCATGGAATCTGATGTAGAATCATGCCAAAGAGTGTAGTGTGGGATTAGCTACTGTGGATCATATAGATCATATACAGACAAGCATGTTTCAAGTTTTTATTGACATATTTCACATATTGTAGTGCTCTGAACATAAACAAGCACTGTGTATGCACACATTTAATTGCGTCTTGCACAAATGAAGTATATGTGCAAATAAGGACAGTGATACAGCCGTACGTCTGATCATGAATGCAATGACACGGAAGACGATGTAGACCGAAAATTCAAAGAATGGACAAAAAAGTAATTATGCTTTTATTATTTCTGTTAAACTGACATGTGTCGTTTGTTGAAAGACTAGTTCTCATAAAATGTAATGAAAATATTAGACCTTTTAAATGTTCTTCACCAGTTTCCGAGTTTGAAGTCGTATAGGGTTAAAATGCTAGCCTAGAAATCTAGACGCACCCTAGCGGCAGCAAATCTAATCTGCCCGCGAGTGTCGTCTAGCAACTCTCAATACCCTTCTGAGCTGTAAACGCCAAACTCTGGTCGGGCCAATCACATCGTGTATAGAGTCGGTGGGCTAAACATAATGACGACGGCTGAGTTGCGCTTGCATGCTTCTAGTAAACAGAAACTGGCGAACGGCGGTCTTTCGAATCAGCTTTGACCACGACTCTGGAAGACTTGGAGTTAAGCTTTTCTCTGAGAAAAGAACGAAGAATGGCACTAAAGTCATTCTTATAAAGGGAAGATGTGTTCGGAGTTTAGCCGACCGGATACGGCGAATGTTTAATCTATCAGCCGCCTATGCTATCAACGAGCTCCATTCCACCTTCGTTGCTCAGGTTGGTTGTAGCGCTATCCTATCGCGTGTAGAGGGAGTTTGAAAGACAACCGTTTACCCCTCGAATTGAGCCCTGTCAATGATGAGTTTCCAGACCAAACATCTTGATGTGGGTCTGGCTTGTCAGGCTATTAAAATGCATCATGGGGACCTTTTTGTGTGTGTTTTTCTCTGTGGTCAAGTTTTAAAATTAATATGTCTGTATAATGAGTGTGTTGCAGGCCTGTGTTGTATTGGTTGTTGTCTCCCCTTCCCCACCGTCTACTCTTCCACTTTACCTCAGCTTATGTGCCCATTTTTTGAGCTTTTTTTTACTCAGAGGTGTGAACGACCAGGCTAAAACAGGGAGGGCTTCATGAGACTTTGAGGTGTTCCCAGAAGGCTTCTATGATTGGTTGGCTTAGTGTTATTCTTCCCAGGCATCACGTATCAAACACTGAGCTAATGAATCATGATATTCCTGGCTCGCTCGCACTTTACTGGCGACTGAAGTATCCTTTTTTTTCCTCCGTGCTTTTCTCTGCAGAGGGTGTTCATGTGCCAAGATGTTCCCCTTTCACAGCCCAGCACTTAGATAGAGAGAACAGAGGGAATGAAGACCGCATTTTCACTTTAATCAAGCCAGTGAAAACACTGAATGGAATTAGAGAGAGAGAGAGAGTCCAAAAAGAGAGAAATGTTATATGGAAGACACTCTACATCCGTGGGTTTGTAACTGATCCTGTCATCTTCGATTCACACTCAGTATCCTGGTTGTAAGATGATACATTTTCTTAGGAGCGTCATGTTGGTGCAGGTGTAACAGTAGCACAATGGCACTGTAACTGCCCACTGTCAGCAGCCTTGTTTCCAGAAGTCTTTGCTGTGACTTCTGGAAACTGATTTGGTGCTCAATAAGCATTTCTTATTATAAATGATGAAAACAATTGTGCTGCTTAAAGGTGCCCTAGAATGAGTTAAAGCAATATTTTAAATTGTTCTCTGATATCTACATAGAGTGCATGTGGCTATTTAAGGGCAACAATTGTCCAGATACAGTTTTACAGGTCCATTTATAAACCTAGAAATTGTCTCTAGAATGTAATGGTCTGTTTGTGCCTTATTTGGAAGGGTCATGAATATTAATGTGGAGTTCTGCTCTGATTGGCTGTTTCACCTATTTCAGTAGTGACCGCAAACACATCTCTACTGTCTGGCAAGACAATGGAGAGATTAGGCATCCAACCTTATATGTTATAGCCTGTTTCTGATGAAGATAGACATTTTAAGGAAAAAACAATTGTTTTGAGATTGGAAATGGACGCTTTTGAATGGTAAGTTTAGTCTTTATTTTAAGTAAGAACCTGCAAAATGTAACTCTTACACCAATAGAACTTCAACCTAAACGTTAACTAGCATATAGCATTAACGTTACACATTAGCTCATAACGTCAGCAGTCACAACTTTTAGCCCATGCCCCTTTGATAGTGAAATTGAAAGTGCCCTTTTCCATTGCACCGCAGTGCCCCCGCAAACCAATTTCTAATTTAACCAACCGAACAAGATTTCTACTGAGGGGGTCAAGAAGTGGATCAAATCACTACTTGGAATTG
Source organism: Pseudorasbora parva (assembly GCF_024679245.1). Classification (NCBI taxonomy): domain Eukaryota; kingdom Metazoa; phylum Chordata; class Actinopteri; order Cypriniformes; family Gobionidae; genus Pseudorasbora; species Pseudorasbora parva. The sequence continues at coordinate 43,790,901 of NC_090174.1, forward strand.
CCCACTTCTTCAGTATCAGACACTGAGCGAAGCCTGCTTGACATTGTCCCAAGTTAGAAAAGCTGTCCATGGTGAAATTGGCCAAGCAAATGAACATCTTTGAATTACATTGTTGCACTGTCCAGTAGGGATGTCAATGATTAATCGATGATCGATTAATTGTCGATAAGACATTTGATCGATAAGACTTATCGATTAAGCAGGGTCATGCGCGTGCGTGCGGCTCAACCGCAAAATTGGAGGAAAAATGAAGCGAGCGTGCCCGAGTTCTATTTGGGACCATTTTACAGCTGGAGTAACACCTTCATCATGACTCAGGGTGTCCGCGGGGTTTTAAAAAGTATTAAAAAGTGATAAATCAAAATTGTCAAATTTAAGGCCATTAAAAGTGTTAAATGTGGTCTCAGAGGTATTATTTTTTTCCAAATTAGGTATTATTTTTTCAGACTATCAGGTGTCCTATTCTGATTGAAATTCTATCTGCGTTCGCGTTAGTTCGTTTAAATATGGGCTTTACCACATTTGGGCACATAATAAAAGATCTTTCGTCTCCGTCTCTCTCAACGTATGTTTGATGCTGACGTCATATTCAGTGGTCGTTCGGCATCATCTCAGAGCACTGCGCGCTCAACAGAAGTGGCTGGCTTACGTTTTATTTTAGACTTGCTTCAAGGCATATCTTCAACGACTATCCTCATAAGAGCAATCTTAAACGATTTATATAAAGTCTAAAATGAACAAAAAGAGTTGTGAGAGAATGAGGCGCGATGGTTATATAAACAGTGAGATCCGCGTGTCTGTCTGCTCTTAAAGGGACAGTAGCCAATAAAGCTTCCTGTCAGTAAGTTAAAGAACAAAGGGAACAGAGAAAATGACTCACTGCTCTTGACTAAATAACTTTTGTAGCTTTAATAAGGATTAACTATTTCATTTATAGTTTATGCAGTGCAGACTGCATATAACTTTAATACCTTTATTAAATATCTGTATATTTTCTAACTGTTAAGACAGGAAGGGCAGGAGTAAACATGACATTTATTATGGGTTTATGTTAGCATTGTTTTAAGTTTACTTAAATTAAAAACTGTTATATTTTTGAAGCCTAATAATAAATGTAAAAAAAGTAGCTGTATTAATATCAGTAATACTGGCCTTCATTCATAAAAAGATGCCATTTAAACAAGTATTTAAAATATACTGTCTTTATGTTGTTTCTACATTAATTTGATTAACAGTGAAATTATTATATAAAAAAATATATTAAAAACGTACAAAACATTTCTTTTTTATTGCGATTAATTGCAATTAATCACAGAAAAAAATGTTCAACAACTTATCACAGCTATAGAAATGTAATATTTGGCTCAGGTTTTGTTGTTGGAAAAAAAACACTAAATAATTGAATTGCTGAATTACCAATTATTAATTGAAATCAAATGAAGCAGTAAGGAGAAGCAGTAATGCTTCTCCTTAACCAACCTTTGTGAATGTTGAGATGTATTTTACTGTGTCTGAATGATAACTTATAACAGATTTCTTCCTGGTGTCGATTCTAAATCTATTCTTTTTTGTATGTTATATATGTCAAAATCTGTGCAAATAATAGAAAGGTCGCTGATTAACACTTGCAATTCAGTGTCGTGATGGTTTTAAAAATATTCTGAAGGTAGTAAAAAAGGTATTAAAAAGTAGTAAATTTAACTTAAGGATTGCTGTATATACCCTGTGACTGCAAGCTTGCATGTGCATTCGCAGGCTTTTATTTTGTGCAAGTGTAAGTTGTAATATTGTGTTTCTTTTGTGCAGGCCTATCTATAGCTGATTTATCTCATAAGGATGCATTTGGTTAATAATTAACGTTAGAGGCTAGCGGTAGTCAAAGCGGTGATCAGTTTCAGCGTGCAGCTCCAACAGGATGCTCACAGATGGCACAGCTAATAATGACTATGATTGGGACTGTCATATTACACAACATTAATGAGAACACTATTGTAATAAAACATTGTGATTGTTAATTATTTGGGTTTATTTGCCGTGTGTTTCATTCCATTGATCCAGGAAGAGCGCATTCACAACATGCAAAGTGCGCATGTAACTTAAGTTAGTTCAAGTTCACTTGTGCATTCGCATCAGATTGGGCTGAAGTAATTTGTAATATTACATTTATTTTGTAACGTTATATATGTGATCAATCATATAGGATGCGTTTCTTTTAGCGAAATAAAACGCACTAGCAAATGGCTTCAGTCAGTGATGGCTACCGGTTTTTATTCAGTGCTTCGGCTTTAGCGCATACAGAGCTATTCATAATAACGATGATTGGGACGATCATATTATATAACAGAAATGAGAACACTATTTTAATAAATGGTTGTAAAGTCATTGGGTTTAGGTGCCGTGTTCAGAGCGTTGTTCCAGGAAGAGCGCGTCTCCCATTCTGAATATGATTATCAGCAACTCAATTCAAGTTCACGTTGTTCTTGGATGTGCGTCCACACATTCTGAATAACAGATCTGAGGCGGCGTTCGTGTTGTATTATGTTATATTTGGTTATTAAATAAGTAATTTAATTAAATTATAAATAGCATCGACTAATTTTACAATCCCATAGCCCTTTGTTTAGATAAAAAAATACTTCTCATTAATTTGGTGAAGAACATGGCGTTTTGAGCAGCATTGCACATAGGCCTACTGTCATGCTGTCGGCTATAAGCCACTGCTAGACGCATATTTCAGTATTATTTATGGTTAACGATTAATCGATTAATTGATCATTAATTTAAACGACGATCGATCATGGGAATTTGTGAAAATTAACATCCCTACTGTCCAGTGATAGATAAACGTCAACCATGCCTGTTGACAGTTTTGTTCTGTGCGAAGGGTATGAAGAGTCCTCACACCCCCTGCACAGCCTGGAACATAACATTTATTTCTATGAGCTGCCATTTTTTCTATCCTCACTTGACGCTTGTTTCTTCACAATACCTGCAGAACTATCATTGATTCGGCTGTGCAGTTCCACCTGGCCTAGAACATGGGCTGTCATTTGCAAATATTGGGGGTGTACATATTAATGATCCTGACTGTTGCGTCTCAGTCGGTATTATGTTGAGATTTGCCTATTTTTCTGTGGTGTTCACGCATGAGATTTACATATGAGGGAGGAAGAAATGGTGTTTGAGACTCACGGTATGTGATGTCTATGTACTGAACGCTTGTTATTCAACTATGCCAAGGTTATTTCAAAAGTACAAAATAAGTAAATAAAACAAATGCATTTGATTAATTAAATGCATCATTGCTGAATAAATAAATAATTGCTTAAAAATATATATATTTTAAAACAATATTGCTATTTTTACTGTATCTAAATGCAGCATTTGTGACATCTGTCCTTTACCAGATTTTTTTTTTAAAGCATGACATTAAAGTTACAATGTCTATTTGCAAAAGCATACAAATTTTTTTAGGAACCCGACAGTTGTGCTGTATTCTGGTATTCCCAAGTCAGTTGAATCTCATATACCGCCATTCAATTAAATGATGCAGCTTAAAGTAAGATACTTTTCTTATTAGGCTTACCTTTCTGTGGCATGAAGTCTAATTTGTGCTTATGACAGCTGCTGTCTTCACTGCTGTCACCTTCATGCATTTACAGAGTGGAAAACAGCCTTAAGGGACTAATGTGTCAACGGCACAGAGGTTACAGACACAAACCGGAACATTGTGGTTGACTTCCCATGGGCAAAGAACGATAGAGATTTTTTTGAGATCTGTCTTCAGCAGTCATTGGATTACAGAGATGTCTTGGACATTAAGATGCTGTGGTCATCTAGGGGTTTTAGTATGAAAGTAAATTGCACAAAAATTACAAAAAAAGGGCAAGTAACATTGAATGAAATGTACTGTAAGTTTTTTCACTTTACTAAAGCATAAAAATAGCAGAATATGCTTGCAGATATTTAAGAAACAGGTTAAATTCACCTACTCTTTTCTCAGAAAAGCAATGATACATCCATTTATTCTGTCTGTTTTTGTTCTGGTCGCACGTCTAAAAGGTACACTGCCCGTTTACCCAATAGTGTTTCGACACCCCACCACACGGCGTATTGCAGCACCCTGCATGCAAGCCTGCAAACTAACTGGGTCAGAGAACGCAGAAACTACCCACCCTAAAAAGCCTCGGCATCCATCTAAAAATCAATATGAACAAAAGCATGTTAAAAAGCTGATAAATCAACTTATCAACTTGTGTGTCTCTTTGGCTTTCGTTGTCAATTGCGCTCGCTCCTCTGTTGCGTGCCCTTAAGCTGGCAACCTACGTGAGCGTTAAAACTGACGAGGAGGGAGAAGGGGAAACTGTGATCTCCAATATTTACACTGTAAAAAAAAATTGTTGGTTTTTGTTGGTTTAACTTAAAAAAGTAAGTAACCTGGTTGCCTTAATTTTGAGTTTATTTAAATAATTTTTTTGTTGATGCAATGAAGGAAATTTTCTTAATAAATAGAAACACAAAATATTATTGTATCTGAACCACATAAAAAAATTGATAAATCATGAAAATTGCACTATATGTGGCATGTTTCACTGCGTCATCAGAAATAAAACAATTACCCAATATGCTTACAAAATCTTTTAATAATATTTTAATAAAGGTTGTCGAATCTCAAAAAATAATTAATTGCCAAACAATTTAAACAATTAATTGTGTTAACTCAATTTTTATTTCATTTTTATTTTCATTTTTATTTCAATAAACTTAAAAAATAATAATAATAATAATAATAATAATAATAATAAAAAATTCCTGCATAACTCAATTTACAAAATAAGGGCCGTTTACACGACTATCAACTTTAAGACTTTTGGATGTTCATTTACACGCCAACTGTCGCCAACAGCATTTTGGGGGCCTGAAAAACACCTGAAAACAAGTTTCAGAGTGCACGTTTTTTTTAAAATCTATGTCATCTCCATGTAAACAACAAAAATGAGAATTTGTAAAAACATTGACGTCATGTTTAGTCTCTCCTATAGGTATGTAGTGTTTCTTTAATGACATCGCTGACTACTGGCCTGGGATGCACAACAGTCGCATTTTTAGTTTTTATCGTAGATCATTGTGAACAAGGATCGTTTTTACAACTTGGTTGTGTCATATAACATGGTTTTTACAACATGGTTATGTCATATAAAGATACTCTATAAATTTGGTAGCTTTTAGGTTAAAAATTGGTTTAAACTACTGTTAATAAACTTTCTTTATTTTTGCCTTTGACCTGTACTTGCTTCTATATGGAAATAAGGTTATGGTGAATTGCTCTCACGTCCAAAATCCTGTTCTCATTGTGAATGAATCATGTGAGGACAGATTGTATGATTGTGCTCATTATTGAAGTGCAGCCTACGTGCTGCGGAGCGTAGAGCCGTTAGAATGAAAATGCTAACTGCTCCATTTACTAGAGGGAAAGGAGTTTTTAAACCTCTTCTTCTGTCCTCCAAGAGACTCTTCTACACAAGACGATCTTCAGTTCTGCCTGATAGAGGGATAATCTCCCTTCCTCAGTTGCGTTGAAGGATAGAGAAGGGGAAGGAATGTGATTAGGGACAACGAAAGACCAAAACTGTCAGCAATCTCAAGAATGCCATGTGGGAGAGACTAGGGCAGACTTTTGTTTTACACAGAAATAAGGCCTTGAATTGGAGAAAGAGAAACAGAGAATTGCTTATATTGAAAAATTGTAACAGAATAAGGATGAGGAAATGAGTGAGATTTGTGAATCCTTTGAGATTTCCCCCATATGTCTTTGTGTACGGTGCTCAGCAAGCTACTTTGAAACTCTAGCTTGCTAAGTTACATGCTATTATAATTCAAAGAATTGTAGTGGCTCTTTTGAAAAAGTAGTTTACTAACACTGGACTTTTAGATGTTTAAAGGGATAGTAAACCCAAAAATGAAATTCCTGTCATAATTTACTCCATCCTCAGGTCTTTCCAAAACGGTATGACTTGCTTTCTTTTGTGGAACACAAAAGAAGATACTTTGATGCTTGTATTTTGGTTACTGTTGACTTAATAAAGATAATAATTATAACAATAATAATTTGTTACATGTTAAAAGCACTTTTCTGGGTTGCTGCTCAAAGCGCTTTACATGAAGGGAATCTCTAGCCTGGATGCCATCCGAACTTAGCCCCGCCCACAACATTTTTAGATCGGGCAGTTCGGTCTGGCCTCGATCCATAGAGGAGTAATTATCCCCGAACAGAAACTGTTCGGACCAATGAAATCATCAGGGCGGGCTTTAGACGATGACGAACAGATGATCAACAGTAACGTAATCATGCACGTCATAAAAAGGGGCTTGGATTATATTTGTTCAAATCCTAAACGGAGAGCTTGTTTGTATATGCATTCACCTTCACAATTTCTCTCAGAAATGATGATCATGTTGGGTAAGTTCTCTGTATCATTAAATTATTATTATTTTTTACCACACCGGCAAAGATCGTGTATTCCAGCCTGATTCCAGCGCGTGTGCAGACAGGGTTGCCAAGGTTTTGCAACAAAACCCGCCAACTACTAGCCCCAAACAATAGCTTCTCGGGGGGTTCTCCGGGGGAAAAATGGCGTTTGGGGGTAAAATGTGTGTTATTTTGGCAAGGTTGCCTGCTAAAATACGCACTCATGGGTCTATAAATCACATAATAGTCGCTTCAACCCGCGGACATAGAAAACAACCCGCGGGGGAAAAAACGTGGACTTGGCAACACAGTGTAGTTGAACTATGTTGACGTTTGACAAAGCGCCGCTTCGTTGCGCTGATTGGTTGTTGGTCTATCCAATTGAGGTTTTTCCTGGTTCGGTTGAAACACGCCCCATAATCACAGACCAATGGAGCAGTTTCAGACTCATATTCTGACTAGAATTGAGTATGACCACGTCAGGCTAGGGAATCTCCTCAACCACCATCAATGATGGTGCAGCATCCCCTTGGATAGACTTAAATTGTATGGAAAACACTGAGATATTTCTCAAAATATCATGTTTGTTCATACAGGTTTGGAATCACATGAGGAGTAAACTGTGTCAGAATTGTCATTTTTGGGTGAACTATCCCTTTAAGAGTGTAATGTTGTAAAGAATGCAGTGCATGGACTAGGACCTAGCTACTCAAATGAATCGGTGAATTGCCTTTTAAAAATGGTTTATTGAAATGAACAGTCCCAAAGAGCCAGTTTTCTCAAATGAGTTGGATTCAGTGTTTTTAGTTATTGCCTTTATACAATGTGATGTAATGACCTGCAATGTAGCATTGTTGTCTCACTAAACCACTTCTTCCTGGAAAAAATGGCTTGTTACTGGAAAGCTATTATACTGTACACTAGCTGAGTTATATTAACACTAATGAAAAATGTAGCACTGTTAAAAATATAACTGCTGACAAACCTGCTTTTGTTAGCTCCCAATTAAAGTTAAAGCAAAAAACCACTGGATTGCGCCTCTCATGCCTTCTGTTTCAGACATCGTTTTTAATGTAAAAAAAGTCAGGCTGTTTATTTACATGAATTTTTGAATGATGAAAATATTTAGCTTTCACATAAAACATGCCAGCATGCTATGCATCTTGTATATGACACACTTTAATTTCCAGTAAAAAATAAAATAATAATAATTCTTAGGTTTTCTCTTTTTTTTCCTCATGAATTTTAGATTTTTTCCATTTACAGTCTCTGGACAATGTGCATTTATCTAGCAATGTGCAATATCTTCCTTTTGTGTTCAGCAAAACAAAGAAATTCATACAGGTTTGAAACAGCTTGAGTAAATGATGACAGAATTTCCATTTTTGGGTGGACTATGCCTTTATGTCAAGAAATTGTTGAATCGTTCCAGTAGTTATTATGAGGTTGATTGTCAGTCAGTTTGATCAGGTTTGCTGTAGATTACTAGCCTGACAAGCCAGACGGTTGTCTTTCAAACTCCCTCTGCACGCGATAGGATAGGGCTACACCAACCAGAGCAATGAAGGTGAAACAGAGCTAGTTGACAGATTAAACATTCGCCGTACCCGCTCGGCAAAACTCCGAACACATCTTCCCTTTTTAAGAATGACTTCAGTGCCGTTCTTTGTTCTTTTCTCAGAGAAAAGCAAACTCCAAGTCTTCCAGAATCGCAGTCAAAGCTGATTTGAAAGACCGCCGCCCTTCGCCAGTTTCTGTGTTTACTAGAGGCACGCAAACGCAACTCGGCCGTCGTCATCATGGCCCCCCCCGATGGCACCGACTCTATACACGATGTGGTTGGCCCGTCCAGAGTGAGGGGAATACAGCTCAGAAGTGTATTGAGAGTTCCTAGACGACATTTGCGGACAGATTAAATTTGCTGCCGCTAGGGTGCGTCTAGATTTCTAGGCTAGTAGATTACAGCAGCCGTCTCATCAGGCTCCAGGCCTTGAGCTCTGGTATGCATTCCATGTCTATTCATCTTCTCTCGGCCGTGCATAATTCATGACACAATTGACATGCTGTCCTTTGCCCCTTATCATTTTCTCCCTGAAAGGAAGTGGCACAGTCAAGTTCTGTTTTTCCCTTTGCCCTTTCTCAGTCTTACACCTGTTTTAGTACAAAAGACTGAATGCCCACTGGACTTTAACAAATGGCTGCCTCATTTTTTATTCTCCTTTTCAGTGTCTCATGCTGTCTCTGCCCATTTTCCTTCACACTGTGTTGAACTATACTATACACAGTGTGTGTGTAAAAATATATCAGGAGTATACTAGTCAAATACAGCAGGTGTGATTACACCATAACTCATCTTTCAATTTATGAAAGAAAAATAAATGCACACATGCAGTATTTACATTGGACATCTAGAGGGTAATTGTTCCAGCTTATGAAGTATTTTGTTTTGGTTTCGGACATGTTGTTTCTTGTGGGTAGAATTTGGTTTGTTTTTATCAGTTATGTCAGTGCATCAGTTCCTTTTTTCCAGTTCCCAGAATCATGGATAACCTTAAATCACCATGAAATGTTTCAACCTATGTATTTCATGGTGATTTAAAAAAAAGTAATAATAATTATATATACCAATTTACATTTATATAAAAAATTTTTTTTTTTAAAGCCATTACAACTGGTATACATCTTGTTTTGTGCCAAATTTAATAAAAGAGATTCTGGGCCATATCACTAAATTGCGATATTAAATATATTTGTCGATTATTTAAATTCTACAACGGAATTTAGTTATCACAACATTGTAATATACTATACGGTATGAAAACTGCCTATTTATTGTAAGATTTGCTGTCAAGTGTATTTGCGGTTTAATCTAGTTTTGATTAGCACACAATTTCTGGAGGGTGGGATTTGTTGTGATTTTATTAGTTATGTCTCGTTCTTGGTGTTCTTTTAGAAATAGCATGCTAAATATTACTGGGTTTATTGTCATTTTAGCATAACTAGGTTTACGTATGTAGAAACTTTGTTTGCAGGTCCCTACAAAAAAAGTTGTCCAGGAAATACATCTTGCGGTTTTCGGTTATTTTCATAACGTGTACTATCTTGCTTTGTGGCCATGGTGAAAGACGGGATGCTGTTGTAAAGCTAGTCAACAAATATAAAAAGAACTGCCCACCACTGACATGTACTTAACCCCCTCTCTCTCTGTCTCTCTCTCTCTCTCTCTCTCTCTCTCTCTCTCTCTCTCTCTCTCTCTCTCTCTCTCTCTCTCTCTCTCTCTCTCTCTCTCTCTCTCTCTCTCTCTCCACTCATTTTGACTCCCACTTTATTTCATTCTCATGCACAATGATCCCACAGAGGGAAGAATACATACAATGTTAAACACATGCATGTAAATGTCTTGTCTCTTTCCACCCTTTTTCTGACTATGCTTTCAGAAGCTTTTTATAGATAATGGGTTCATCTGTAATGTCTCTCTCAGTCATTACACTGAGATGAATTAGCAACTGGAAGAACACAGAGGTTAATTAACCTTTAAATTAGACGAGCCATTTTCTGTAATGCTGCCATTTGTTTAACTGGCCTCTAAACACTGGCCAGTGCATTTTCACATACAGTATACAGTATTCAAATTCGGTTTTGTTTTCAACATATTTTATTTATTTTTTATTGCCACTTTTTTGAGCAAATATATCTGTAGGCTTTACAGCTTTGTTAGATTAATCGATTCAAAGAGGGTCTGTCAAAATTAGCCATCGCAAATTTTCCCCAGAAACGGCTAAGTAAAAGCTCTTCAAGCTCAATAAACACAGGGGAAGCACAGGCTTGCCTTTGTGAGCAACAGAAACCGGATCTCTGAATAGAGCCTAACGTCATAGTAGATGAAGAGCAGAATCTTTTGAGAGTGATACCTTAAGCACTGCTGTGTGAGAGGTGAGCAGGATCACAGGGTCAGGAGGATCGACCTTGAGAAAAAAAACACTCAGTACATCACTCCTTTTATCTAAGCGTTTATCAGAGTTCCCTTGATCACGGATAACATTAATATTAGGAATGCATTAGTATTACAATTCTGGGCTATACCGATATGGCTTGAAACAAAGCTTTGATTAATCCTGAGTGAACTGGCTTCTTCAACAAGAAAATTTTAGGGAAGGATTTGATTTTGACCATAAGGATATTAAATGACAAGTAGTCCTGACCTCCTTGTTGCTGCAAGAGGGAAGGAAAGTTTAATTTAGTTTTAGTTTAATTAAAGAGGGCACATTAATTAAATTAATTCTGTAGCCCCGCCCACCGACTACTACCTGACATGACAGGCCTACACAGAGCTAAACCGGATCCAACTTCTAAGCAATCAACAGCATAAGCTGCATTCAGGTTCTAATATTTATTTGCGTTTGTTGCATTATTTCACCAGATTCAATTACGGAAGTTTTGATCATGCGGTCTGAAACTTGGGTGGATGAGAGATAAACCATTGTGTTTGATAAACATGTTTTGCGAGCCCTGTGGGCAATTTATTCTGGTTGCTGTTTTCCCACATGATTTCAAAACAATCCCTCACGGTAAATGTTAAAACTGCGCTAATATCATGAGTTCACCTCAGACAACAATATAAAAAATTTTTTAAAAGCCAGTTCATGACACTAAATGTATTTTTATAAATGTATATTGTGTGAAAGGTGTAGGACCATAAAATGTTCGTTCAATCTTTGCATTCAGTCCAAATGAAATGATAGCGTGTGTTTTCTGTCAGTCAGCATGTTTGCTTACCGCTGCGCAGCCTGTTCACGCAGACATAATGTGATCATTTGTCATCAGCGTTCACGTACCCCTTGCAGACAGAGCAAGAACATCAGGCAAGCAGCAACAACCTAACTTTCCTTCTGTACCGACAACAATTTTAACTAATGTTAAAAAATATAATTTGTGATTTAATAATATATTAATAAATGTTAGAAATGAACAAAGATTAATAAATGCTAAAAAAGTACAGTTTATTATTACTTAATGTTAACTATATAATGTTGTAGTCAGAATTTTTGGCACCCCTGGTATAATAATTTGATCAAAGATGGCTGTAAAAATAAATCCTTTTGATCTGCCATTCAAAAAAATTGCGAAAACCTTTTAACATTTCATTAAAGTAAAAGAATGGAAAATTACATGTTTTTTCTTCAAAACACGGTGTCCACAATTATTGGGATTCCTATTAATATACATTTTTTTTAGCACACCATGGGTGACTAGGAACATGAAACTCTCTATCTTGTTTCACAGGAGTATAAATATGAGGAAACACAAAATCCAAATTCCAAGAACCAAGGTTGCAAAAATTTTTTTTTGGAGAAAAGCATTTATTTCATAATGTGATTTACCCCCACCCACACACACAGACGCACACTTTCAATAATTTTTCCTCAATGAAAATGTTATTTTTAATTTATTGTTTAAATAGATCAAAAGGATAAACGATGCAGATTTAATTTTACAGCCATATTTGATAATATTTACCAGGGGCGCCAATAATTCTGACCACAACTGTAGTTAACTAATGAAACCTTGTTGTAAAGCGTTACAAAATCTAATATCTGGAAACAACTTATGGTACTGATATCTCATGCATCCCTAGAATTAATCTTTTTTTTTTTTATTGTTTCAGTTATGCTGTAATATATTTTTCATTAGCTTGTTATTGTTCTTCTTTAATGCTTATGATATTTTAATGTGAATACTAGGTAGGGTGGTAAGTTCAGTCTACCCTTTCAGGTTAAAAGCCTTCAAACCTCAGGACGTTTTAGGAGAGATTTATTGGAGACATTTGTATATTAAGCCTAATCTTTTAAAACTATTAATTCTAAGGATTTGTAGCTGACGTACAAATGGAAATCTACTCGATCCCACACACATGTTTTTAATCTTTACCCAGTAATCACAAACAAATAGAAAATCATTTGTGAAAAGGTTTGGTAACTCTGGTGGTGGGTGTGTCAGAAACAGTTTTGCAAAGGAGCTGGTGGTACAAACTGTATTGTTTTGGTTAAAAATGCAAGATACACTTACTTAAACTGTTTAAACTTTAGAGCTTTTAGCACATAGTGTACTTTTGTTAATCACTTCGGAATGTAAATTATGTAATGTTGTATTTATGTTGATCAAACCCACTAATGTTTCCGCTTTCTTTCATTTTCAGATAAACTTTAATGATATGTGCGCATACCCTGAAATATTATATCTAGTTGAGTTATTTAAATGAAAAACATAGCATTGCATGTTGTATCTATTGAGATCCCTCGTCTTTTGTTGCTGTCTGAGTGGAATTGTTTCTGTTTGGAATGGAAATACAGCAATGTCCCAGTGAGTCTCAGGAGAAATATGTCTATAGCCTGGAGCTGTTGCGTATTAACAGAGGGGGAGATGGGTAATCAATCCAGTGTGAATGACCACAGATCCATTCCTCAAACCCTGGCTGCCTAGAGCACAAGTGTAGAGTCGAGGAACAAGGAACTGCATTACACCTTTAAGATGAAGAACATCCAACACACTTGCCATTAATTATTTTTACTCATTTTATTTCAGTTCAGATGAATGTGTATCAGGCACAATTTTTATCAGGCACAATTTGTCTTAAAGCACCATTAAAATAGTTTGATGATGCCTAATGTCGTGTGCAAGCATAAAACAGAATATAAAATATAGATATAAAAACAGGCTTCTAAAGTCTAAATTCTAATTGGATGAGCTATAGAATAGCTATAAATGTTGCTACAGTGTTTGATCGTACTATATTATTTATTACTAATTATTTAAATACGCTGTTCGAGTTAATAAAACATACTTGTGGTAAAATCACTGAAATCTACAGACTTTCGTATCATGCACAAGATAATAATTACAAAAGAGAGATACGATTTTCATCGTTCACACAAACGCAAACCACACTCAGTGTCTCGATCCCAGGCGACTATGGGGCCTGTTTGCGTTCGTTGTTTAGAATGTAATTATGAATGCTAAATGATGTTTTGTGTATGTGAGTTTTATCTGATTATGCAGGCTCCGTTCATATGAGCTGTCTGGGGAGAGACAGGCAGAGAAAAGAGAAGATTTTTTTCGGAGGTGTATATGGACGTTTATATGAGACGTTTTTCAGTTCTCGCACAGTAAAAGCAATTCCATTATCTTAAATTTACTTGACAGAAAACCTCATATCTCTCAGCATGCATTGTTATTGGAGGATAAGTGTTTTAGCTTGCGTTATTTGCCTGTCGGTTGGTGATGGATGCTGTGCTCGGTGGACAGCGGCACAAAGATGTAATTCAATCATTGGATGAATGGAAAGTGTGTTTTAGCAGATAAAGTATAAAGAGTGGACAGCTGAAAGACACTGACTAGACTATTTTAGTGCATAATTGTGTCTGGGTGTTTATTTTTGGCTAGAAGTGTGGGTGGGTGGGCATAGTTATATGCCTACTTTGCGCGCACACACACACACACACACACACACAGATATACAGGTGCCTCTTGTTGTGAAGAGGAATATGCCAGACCCAACAATGCAGAAGAGCTGAAGGCCACTATCAGACCAACCTGGGCTCTCATAACACCTGAGCCGTGCCACAGACTGATCGACTCCATGCCACGCCACATTGCTGCAGTAATTCAGGCAAAAGGAGCCCCAACTAAGTATTGAGTGCTGTACATGCTCATATTTTTCATGTTCATACTTTTCAGTTGGCCAAGATTTCTAAAAATCCTTTCTTTGTATTGGTCTTAATGGGTTAAGTGCTATCTGGTAACCGTTGTTGGTATTTCAAATCACCAAAACAAACAGGCCCCTACACCCAAAAGGGTCTCGGCCCTATTTTGATAGCGCCGCCCCACACATACGTAAACCCAGAGGCATCAACGGCTATGGCAGAACCTTTGTCTATCTAATCCAGGTCGAATATTCAATGAAAAAGTCATCCCTTCTATCACAAAAACACAAACCGTTCTTGTGAAAAACTCGATAGTACATGAGCAAGACAGTCCAACTAACAAACATATTACAATTATGACAAGATTAGAGTTACAGCAATCACAAAAACACACACAAACCGTTCTCATGAACAACTCGATAGTACACAAGCACACAGTCCAGCTAACGACATATTACAATTATGACAAGATTAGAGATAGCGATCACAAAATCACAAACTGTTCTCATGAACAACTCGATAGAACACGAGCCGACAGTCCAGCTAACGACATATCACAATTATGACAAGATTAGAGATAGCGATCACAAAAACACAAACTGTTCTCATGAACAACTCTATAGAACATAAGCACGACAGTCCAGCTAACGACATATTACATTTATGACTTGGTAAGGGTTATATAGATCATGAAAAGAGTAAACAAACATATATTAGGAGTACAGTATCTTACTTTGTCGGAGACATTGTGTGAGCTGATGCTTGAAGCACACAGTGAGGAGATTTAGATGCTCATACGGTGTGGAAATGAACGGGTCTTTATCATCGCTGAAGTGAGCTACAATATGATCGCAAATGGACAAACAAGTGAACATGACACACGAGCATAGTCAAGCAGCATATATTAGGCTAGTTCTCGGCTAATGTCCGTCATGTGTGACTCATGTGTTTTGAATAATGACGTGCACAGAGCGAGAGCGAGTGCTCTTCTCACCATCAATAGTAGACACGCCCCTTACCTGCTGATTGGCTAAAAGTTTGTTATTCCACTCGGCCCGTGTCCTTTTTCTAAAACTGTTTTGAAATAACACTTATCCCACCTTTAAGTAATATTCTAATTTGCTGAGATACTGAATTTGGGATTTTCCTTAATTGTGAGTTATAATCATCAAAATTTAAAGAAATAAACATTAGAAATAGTCTTATATTCAAGTAGGGCTGAAATGATTCCTCGAGTAACTAGAGTTGCTCAAATAAAAAAAATCCTTGGGGCAAAAGCATCTGCCTCGCTTCGTTTAGTCCATTTAACTATAGGTTAAACGGATGTTGCAGAAATATTTTTTTTTTGTGTGTGTAAGGACTATGAGCGGATTGCGGGTATATCTGCGGTTAAGGTGGGTAAACATCCTAAAAATAGCAGGTGGATGAGAGAAATCATTAATGTGTTGATTTTAATAAAGACGTGGAACTCTCATTTCACGGGTCATATAATTGTACAGGCACTTTTACAAGCTGATTGTATGGAAATGTGTGTTGGCAGTGCCTG
Source organism: Pseudorasbora parva (assembly GCF_024679245.1). Classification (NCBI taxonomy): domain Eukaryota; kingdom Metazoa; phylum Chordata; class Actinopteri; order Cypriniformes; family Gobionidae; genus Pseudorasbora; species Pseudorasbora parva. The sequence goes on from NC_090174.1 coordinate 43,806,616, forward strand.
TACCCAACCACTCTATATAATGATAAAAATCCATCCAGCGTTATTTTTTTATTTTTTTATTTTTTTATCTCCGTATCCACCTTTTTCCGGGGGGCGCTACTGTAAAAAAGAACGTGGGTACAACTTCCGGTGAGACAGCGGAAGTAGTATGCCAATGGTATTTTGTGTGCTAGTTAGTGACGAGGCTACGTTTTTATTTAATTATTCGGATCATTGTTTTAATATGTAAAGTCGCAAACCTTTAAGAGAGATGTCGTTGCGGGGCTCAGGGACAACATGTGCTGTTCGCGGGTGTACAAATAACCAGACTAAACTAATTCAGTGGCGTAAACGTGAGTGTTTTGAACATAACTAAGTCAGAGTGTTCCTGCCAACGATGGTACAGTTTCCATCGTCTCCCAATAGACGACGAACCAAAAAGAATATGGTTGAAGAACTTAAACTTAAAAAAAACATCCAAACATCTGTTTGTGTGATCGTTTCACTTCGTTGACAAGAAGCCAACACAGGATAACCCGTACCCAGCGCTTTTTCTGGGTTACGAGAAGCCACCGGAGAAGAGACGCCGACCCAGGGCTAGACATGCTAAATTTATTTAATTAAATGTTCTGGATACCACTGCTAACTGAATGTGCAAGTAAAAAATGTTTTGATAATTACTGTCTTTGTGTATTTATTTCTTCAGAATATCCGTGGACTAAAACTGATTGTATAGTGTAAACCAGGGCTATTCACATCTTAGGCTTTCATTGTGTTGTTGGCAAGGCTTCAAATTTTAAATTTGTACTTTTTTTTTTACCAGATTGTGCCACAAGGGTTAAGTGAAAGTTCCTGTGAAGCAACATATGCAGAACATGAATGAATGACACACACTAAACATTTCAATTTAGTATTTATTAGTTAATTAATAATATCGCAATACAATAAACAAACACAGTGCACTTAATTGTCCTTACTTTACCGACCTTCCACAAAAGTGCTGATGCATGACTACAAGAGCGTCCTGGCCCTGCAATACATGAACAACCCGCTGTCTGTACTTCACCTGTCACCGATGCTAGCACCCAACCCTTATGATGGGATACGTGAAGGCTCTGGCTCGGCTCAACGTCCGCTTTTAGATAAACTAGGTTGTTTCCAACATCCTTAAATAACACCCGACCGACTTTATCACTATGCAAATACTGATACGCCTCTGAGCTTTTCAAATTGCTCATTGCCTTACCATCACAGGCTACTGAATCAAGAAAATAGCTAAAAATACCATCGTACGTGATACGAGGCCACTTTTTTACGTCATCTTCCCAACCAACTACAGCGGAGGGTAAAGGTACTGTTGTTTCACCATTTTTAAGTTCGTTGAGGTTGTGTTCCCACATAGTTAGCACGTTTAGATAGCTTGAATGACTGTCAATTGTTAAATGTCAATGTCGTCCCGCTTGTTTATTTCGAACCGGAAGACGCGCCCAGGGGCGTGGGACTGGGGGGATAAAGGGTACTGAGTAACCAGGGCCCAAGGTAGGGAAGTCCATTTTCTATACATACACATACATGGTACGGGGGCCCAGCAAGATGGTTTGTACCCAGGGCCCAAAATTTGGTGCTACGCCCCTGGACGCGCCCACTTTTGACGCAAGTGTTCATGGGGCGTAGGAAACTTGTGGATATGTCTCAATTCAAGCTGTTCGACTGTTCGATCGATGGTTTAGAACGGTGTCTGTTGAAACATTCCTGTGGTGACCTAGTGCTTTGGCCCTGACAGCTGTACCAGAGCGACAGAGAAAGAGAGTCGCGACAACGGAAATTCAAAACGCTTGATAGTCACGTGATTCATGTAGACCTCAAATAGTTCCAGGGAGTGCTTTGGCGGGCAATTCAAATTGTTAGTCACAGTGACAGAACTGCGATTTTTGGTAATTAATAGTCAATAAATGCATTGATTTTCAATATTTTTATTACACATCGACATGTTATATTTAACTAATATGTAACTTTCCATACCTTGCAAAAAAAATTAAATAAAGTAGAATAATTTTCTCTAATTCCATAACGATGGATGAAACGGAATTAAGATGTGCTGATCATTTAAAATCTTACTGAATAAACGCCTTACCTTTTAAAAGTGCATCACAAACGCTCTGTTCTGCTGTAACTCTATGGCGCGGCTGCTACTTCCGGGAACTATTGAGAGTCTCCACGAGCCGCCATTGCTGTAAAAAAAAAAAACGTTCCATTGGAGTCTATGGAGTTGTCGCGACTCTCTCTCTCGATGGCTCTGAGTTGTACCAAACATTGCATAGATAAAGTTACGCATCACTAAAAAGCCTACATTTACAGAAAAAAAGTTTTTCATGACCATTAGCAGTAATATCAATCTGTCAATGAATTAACGTATAGATCAGTAAACGCATAGCATTCGTATCTCACTAGGCTAACGTTACCCTGCCAGTACAAAGATAAATCAAGTCATCTTTTTCCAGGTCCAAATTGATACGATGTGTCCTCAGAGACTCCTGTTGCCATTCTTTCCCCTCAACTGTTGTCAAGGGCAACATTCCGTGTGTTTGTCAAACCGTCCCTCAGAAAAGAGGTGCGGGGTGAGCAAAGCTCATTAGCATTTAAAGTCGTATGCACTGAAATGGCTTGCAGAAAACAGCAGTTTTTGAGCAGGTAAAATTAGTGTTTTCTTACAATACTAAGGAGACTTTTTAATTAAAGTATATTAAAAACTTTAATTTAGACACTAAAGAATCATATTAACTTCTATAAAAATGGCATTAAATGACCCCATTAACTTTTGTTTTCAGCTCATGTCGAGATCAAAGACCGCAATGCGAGAGAGTGGCATCAGCACTGGTAATATCACTTAGTGAGTTGTATGTTGAGCTTCAAGATGCGACGCTGAACATTTAAGCCTTATTTGCGGCAATTCGCACGTCAGCTGAGGAGATACGAGCAACTCCAAACACATGAACGCGATGGAGTTTGCAGCTTTGCACATGGATCACCGTCATTGTGATGTGTGTGAAATCTTTAATGAGACTTTATATAAACTTTAAACTTTTCATATAAACCATTAAATACACCATTAAAATGTTTTCAACGCTAGGCGCATAAATGTGTGTGAAGCGCGTGTGATGCACAGCGCTCGTGCTAACAGAGCTGTGTGCTTTCACTGATTTGTGTAGTTTAAATATCATACTTAAATCATATTTATACTAACTTAATAAGACAAGCTGTGTTAAAATGATGAATGATTAGCTCAAAATGTACATCTGTATGTGCGATGTAGGACTACTTGGTCAAACACATCTCTCTCATTTGCTTACGTTTCAGCGGTTACACCTCCGTGGGATGTATAGGTTGTCAACCCTGGTTTAGGTTAAGTAATTTCGCCAAATAAGTTTTTTTTTTTTTTAAAGCAGCCTACTTTAGTGTAGCTAATTTGTGACGATAACATCGTGCTTACACTGAGGATTTTAATTTGTGACAATCGGGTGCGGGTGCAGGTGCAGGTGGATGGTTTGTTTTAAACTGCGGTTCAGTGACTTTAGTGCTAAACCGCGCATCTCTAGCCCATCTCTACTCTTGTTCTTATTGTAAGTAAGTGTCCTTCCTGTCCAATATTTTTTGCTTCTTACAAAAGCCACAAAGCCTTCAGAAGACAGAAAAAGTGTATGTCATGACTGAGCTGAAGCTGAAACATGAAAGTTAAGTTGCACAACATTTAGGCATTATTGTTATTTAAATTACTATTATTTTGGTTTATTGGTTTAGTTTTAGATTGGTTTAGTTTTAGACCTTTTTAAAGTAATTTGAAATAGTATAATATAATATGGCATTTAAAATTTAGTTTCACAGTTATTAATGTATGCAATTTCAGCAATAAAAGTACATTTTTCAAAAAAGAAAACAAATAAGATGTTAATTTTAAGATTTAGAAAAGTAATTATCATCAGATTAATCGAATAAATCGATCAATTAAGTGCTAGATTCATCGAATACAAAAATAATCGATAGCTGCAGCCCTAGTGAAGTTATTCAAGTTTCACTTTTTTAATTGAAATTACTGAAATAAATCAACTTTTTGATGATATTCTAATTATATGACCAGCACCTACATACTTGTTCTAAATATTAACTGAACACTAAATATTAGCACTCTAAGTATCTTCTCATTAAATGTTCTCAATGCCTGTAGGGACCCTCATTATGCTACCGTGATAGTGTGAGGCTATTTTCAGCCTTGTTAGTGGTATTAACTAGGGATTTAATTTGTCTTATTCTATGCCCCATATGCTAGCGTCATAAGCTTTTCTGTTTTAAGAGATAAAACAATTTACATTCGATTTTCATGAAAACTCATCCCAGAGAACGATCTACTCGGTAACCATGTGTTAATTACCCTAGGTTAATTTTTCACCGGAATTGTTCTTTAACCTCCGTGTTTCATGTATGGTCTGTGTTTGTTGTGTTTTGGCCCTGTACTTCCTGGTTTCAGCTGTCACATGTTCCTTTGTTCTCAGTTTCCCGCCGCTTGTCTGTTCCCTTGGTTACCGTCATCAGTTTAGTTTGTTTCAGCTGTGTTTAGTTTGTCATCATCTGTGTCACCTGTCCCCCTCATTTAGTCTTTCATCCGTGTGTGTATTTAAGATCCTCTTGTTCACTCCGACTTTGTCCGTATCTTACATTATATTCGCAGTGTTTGGTGTTCTGTTTAAAGTTGTAATAAAGCCTGTCTGTTTGAAAGTCCTGGATCTCCTCATCTTTGCTGCACCACACACTGTAACACACTGTGTGGATTACTTTTAGAATGGATGGATGTACTTTTTTGTGCTGCCATTTACAAAGCTTGGAAGGGCAGGACATTTTTTTATATAACTCCATTGTGAGTTGAGATTCAACTTAAATGTTTGTCTTTGCCTCTTCTGTAAGTCACTGGACTTTCCAACAAAAAGAAACAGAGTCTCTTTGGCTGATGTGCACCCCTCCGTGCTTGGCTCCGAGGGTCTCTTAAGTGAAGCTTTGTGTGTCATGTCAGATGCGGCTTTGTGTATTGTGAGAGATTCATGTAAAAGGAGCTTCTTGTTTGTTGTGACCTTCAGAAATGGCAGAGATGCATGGGGAGAACGTCTAACAGCGAGAGAAAAACCTCTTCACCTTCTCTTGTCACTTGTCAACAAAGACAGGATATGGAATGAGTGTTGTTGTGGTGACGCTGTGCTGCAGTGAAAGACACATTGTGGTGAGAGACAGAATGCCTTTAGATACTGATCTCAGATCAGCCTCTCTCAGTCAAGTACAGACGGCAGCCTTACACATTTCTAGAGGAAGTAATAATAAACAGCTGATCTTAGTTCAGCTATAAATAGCATCCTTGGCTATATCCCTGTGAGTTTCTAATCACACTTTAACCAACAGCTTATTTCTTAGTAACTTCAGTTCAGATTTGTCCAAAAATGAGCCTCCGAGAGAGAGAGAGAGAGAGAGAGAGAGAGAGAGAGAGAATAATGCAGGGGGAAATGTTAAGAGATGCAGGTTTTCTGCTGTATTTTGCACACGCACATTTTAAACAATGTGCCTGAAAGCATTTGACATCTCCTACCAACCACCTGCTGTGGAAAGTGTGTGTGCGCAATATCATTCATTTCTCCTCCACCTCATTTAATAATCTTTGGAACGGGCTGTTTGGAAGCACTAGCAGGTGTTTTAGCCAGCCCACCAGCAAATATTGCATTTTAAGCAAACTCTTCAATTGGCCAATCTGTATTTACTGGATCAATCCCTGACTCTGGACTGGACTCAGTTGGCAAGGCTTAACAATGAGATTTTTTTTTCCTGAAAATATAATTCATTCCTATTCACTCCAGCCTTCAGTGTCTCTCAATCTTTCACAAAAGTATTCTTGTTCTGATATTAGAATTTGGTGTAACATCAAGTAGCATCTCTTCAATTGTTCTGCTAAGGGGTCATTAACTGAATTGTTTTATAAAGTTTCCTGAGGTTCACTTATACTGTTAATATGACTTGTACATCACAAATAGTCATAATTTAGAAATAAATGGCATTTCCCTACCCTAATTTTAGCTCTCTGATTTGAATGCTCTGTTTGAAGCAGTGTGTCTGCTGTGTCTTCAGTGTAAACACCCACTGCTACATCTTTGCATATGAAATAGCTAAGTATTACATGTGGAACGCTCTCGAAAACTTTCAGCATGTTTTTTTTACAATTTCAGCTCTCAAGGTTAACTAATTGTGAAAAATGTTGATTATAGCATTATATTTAATTCTATCACATTATATTTTGTGTTGATTACATAAATGAAGTTATCTTGTCGTTGAACGCTTTTATAACTTAATCACAGTTTAAATAACAGATTATTTTCACCGTACTAAGAGAAACAATGATGGGAAGTTGACCGTTCAGTTACTGGTTTGATGTACTGACACAGACAAAGAACATCTGACTGTACACGAATCATTTACAGATCAGAAATCACTGTTCACAGATCAGGCATTAGAATTAGAATTACTCTTATGTTGTTTTCATTACTGGCCCCTGAAATTGAGCAGACCTTCTTTATTGATGAGGCCTAGTGGAAATGTAACATACGGAAGCTTATTGCATTCAATTGAGAAAGAAAAAAATCTACTCTGTTTTTCTGAATTAATGACTTAATTATCTCAGAATTACGAGAGAATTTTTTCTTAAAAATATTTTGTTCTGTTTTTCTGAATTAATTACTTAATTATCTCAGAATTATGAGAATTTTTTCTTGAAAAAAAAAAAAAAGTTTGTTTTTCTGAATTAATGAGATGCCTCAAAATCCTGCCAAGAGCTCTATTTTAGCTGGTTTGCATGAAAATAAACATGTCCTTTCAAGTTGAATCCAGTTTTATTTTACTTTGCGTTTAAAACATTGCTGCTGTCTTTATGTAATATAAATGGTATTGTTTTTAGTGCGTCAAACTTGTGCAGACACCTCAAGAATTTGCCTGTTTCTCCATATCTGATATGGTATGCTTTGCTTTGCGAGCCCGATCTCATGAAAATGCGTATAAATAGTACAAGTGTGCAATCTTGTGGAATGTATACGCCAAAATGAGTTTTGGTGTGCATATGGTACACAGTTTTTCATGTACTTATGATACGCACTTTATGGCGTACGAACTGTAAATTTGAAAGGCGGGACATGTTTACTTCCATGCAATCCAGCTAAAATAGAGCTCTTGGCAGGATTTTGAGGGATCTCATTAATTCAGAAAAACAGAACAATTTTTTTTTTTCAAGAAAAAATGATCTCATAATTCTGAGATAATTAAGTCATTTATTCAGAAATACAGAACAAAATATTTTTTTTCAAGAAAAAATGATCTCGTAATTCTGAGATAATTAAGTCAATTTATTCAGAAAAACAGAGCAAAAAAATGTATTCATTAAAAATTATCTCATAATTCTGAGATAATTAAGTCAATTTATTCAGAAAAACAGAGCAAAAAAATGTATTCATTAAAACTTCTCATAATTCTGAGATAATTGAGTCAATAATTCAGAAAAACAGAGTAGATTTTTTTTTCCTTAAGTGAATGCAATAAGCTTCCGTAGTAACACTTGCGATGTTCAACCAAAGAAAATGCAACCAATCATGCAATATAAATGTACATAACTTCCAGCCATTGCAGCCCTTGTGGCTTTCATAACCTGTTTCTCTTTGTTTATCTCTGCAGTGGGTTCTTGCGTTTGAGATTTTCATCCCTCTGGTGCTTTTCTTCATACTCCTGGGCTTGCGACAAAAGAAGCCGGCCATTCCTGTGAAAGAAGGTATGTTTCATGATGGCACAGAGAGAAGAACATGAGTAGGGGGTAAAGGAAGGAAGGAAACGTAAGGTGGCTCTTACCCCAAACCAGCTCATTCTTGCCCTCCAGTGGTCAGATCACTTCTGTTGTTACCTGGGGTTCTTATGAAGTTCACGTATCCATTGTAATAATACTCTGTAAGTGTGTCTGATTTAGTTACACTGGGTCGTTTTGCCGTTATCAGTAATTAAGGGGACAGTTCACTCCAAAAAATAAGAATTCTGTCGTTATTCACTCTCTCATGATGGTCCAAACCTGCATGTTTCTTTCTTCTGTTGAACACAAAAGGAAATACTTTGCAGAATGTTCTGGCTGTTATTTTCTATACAATAGAAGTGAAAGAAGCAGGGGTTAGTTCACCCCAAAATTAAATTGATGTCATTAATGACTCACCCTAATGTCGTTCCACACCCGTAAAACCTCCGTTCATCTTCAGAACGCAGTTTAAGATATTATATATTTAGTCCGAGAGCGTATCTAAGTGTATGCACACTATACTGTCCATGTCCAGAAAGGGAATAAAAACATCATCAAAGTAGTCCATATTTGACAATAAAGATTAAAACGGTCATGAATCAGCGGATTGATTCGTGATTCGGATTGCCGCCAATGTCACGTGATTTCAGCAGTTTGACATGCGATCCGAATCATTAATCAATCCGCTGATTCATGGCCGTTTTAATCTTTATTTGAGGTTTGAAAACACACACAGAAGAGAAGACAATGCTGAATAAAGTCATGGTTTTTGTTATTTTTGGACCAGAATGTATTTTCGATGCTTCAAGAGATTCTAACTAACTAACTGATGTCACATATGGACTACTTTGATGATGTTTTTATTCCCTTTCTGGACATGGACAGTATAGTGTGTATACAGTTAGATATGCTCTCAGACTAAATATAAAATATCTTAAACTGTGTTCCGAAGATGAACGAAGGTCTTGCGGGTGTGGAACAACATTAGGGTGAGTTATTAATGACATCAATTTCATTTTTGGGTGAACTAACCCTTTAAAGTTTTGCTCTCTGCCATAGCTCCTAAACCGCATTTACGTGCGTTCAGACTGCCGACAATTCAGCAATGATTGTTGAACTTCCATTGTGTGGAAAAGAGTAAACATTCTGCCTAACATTTCACTTTTGTGTTCAACTGAAGAGAAGAAATTCATACAGGTTTGGAATGACATGAAGGTGAGTACATGATCTTTCAGTTTTTGGGGGTGAACTATCCCTTTAAGTGTTGTTTGTGGTATATGATGATGTTTATTCATTTTTCTATGTGGTTGCATCATGCAACTTTGCCAATCTGTCATTGATTGCAAAGATTGTTTGGCTGTTAGACAGAGCTTTAGTCATGTATTTTTCGTTCACAGAACACCCTCATTTGTATGTCATCACAATGTCTGTTATTTTCAATGCTGAAATCACACCATGTTTTGTTTTATTTTTGCTTCTTTCTGTCATCTGTCCTCAATCTCTCTCTCTCTCTCTCTCTCTCTCTCTCTCTCTCTCTCTCTCTCTCTCTCTCTCTCTCTCTCTCTCTCTCTCTCTCTCTCTCTCTCTCTCTCTCTCTCTCTCTCTACACCTGTTTTTCATTCTTTCTTTCTCACCGTGCATGTTCACTGCATGCTGGACCAGTGTGTAAGTCAAAATGTTTTTTTTGTGTGCGCGTGTGGCTAAATCCCTAACTCTTTTGGGTTTGTGGGATCATTCCATTGTGTGTGCTCTAATTGTGAGTGTGTGCTTTTCCGTGGACTCTAATGTGTTTATTGTGCTGTTATTGTGTTTTTTGTCATGTCAACTGCATCAATCTAATGGTAAAAGGGCCCAAATAACTCCAGCAGTATGTGCACACTTGGAGCTTGCCTATATGTCAACACACATGCACACAATAATACAATTAAAACACTCACTGTGATATTACCAGGCGTGATGCATTAAGATGTGTGCGTTCACACCGAGTGAAAATGCTGTGATGCATCAAATCCCAGTCAAACAGAACAGTAAGGGTTATTTCTGTCTGTCTGTGCTTTGTAGCATTCACATTGTACAAGACTTTTCTATAACTTCCAGTTCGCTTCTCCAGACATCAATCGTTTTATGTTTTACCATGAGAGATTTGTCATGTGTTTCTCAACAGCCACTATCAATCTCTTTAAGGCTCGTCCATGTTTGATGTTAAATGTTCAGTGCTCACCAAAAGTTTTGAAATGGCCTGTTTCAAAGTGGAAAATATTGGCATACATTTCCATTTCTTGTTATAAATGGATTAAAGTAACTTAACTTGTAATGTTTTTCTTTTGCATTACATATAGCAATACGAAACAAATAATATTTTTCATGCATGTTAGACATGCCCTTTGTTTATTTATTTTGTTTATTATTAAATATTGAATAATATATATTTTATTAAATAAACCATTTATTCTTTAAGAAATTAATCATTTTTCTCAGCAAGGATCCATTAAATTGATCAAAAGTGACGTGCATAATGTTACAGATATTTTAAGTAAATTATTTTCTTTTGAACTTTTTATTCATCAAAGAATCCTGAAATGAACAAAATGGGTACAAAAATATCTAGCAGCACATCTGTTTGTTATCATTATATGGATAATAATAAAGAGATTTATGATTATAAGATTATATGACACTGAAGACTGGAGTTATGGCTGCAGAAATTCAGTTTTGCCAACACAGAAATCAGTTACCTACAATTCAAACATTTCATTATTTTTTAATAAAAATGTAGCCTTTGTGAGCACAAGAGACTTCTTTTAAAAACATTTTAAAATCTTACAGACAGTGTTGCCAAGTCCACTGGTTTCCCGTGGCCACTATTAAACTATGGCCACTGGTTGATTTTTCTTTTTCTTTTTTTCTTCACGGGTTGGTGGTTTCTCCAAATTGTTTGCTATTTTTGATTGGCCATCAGGCAAGTTTTTTTGCGCAGATCTGGCAACCCTTCCTGATAATTCCAAACTTTTGAACGGTAATGTGAGTTTTCAAAGATTGTTTTGTACATTTTTAATGCAAAGTAATCCCAAAATGGTAAAAATGTATGCTGATATTGTCCAGAGGCATTTTAAAGACTATCGTGCATTTTCAAACGTTTAAGGGGTGATTTTCATCCAGTGAGTATCCCATGTGAACGAGGCTCCCCTTCACTATGCTGCAGAAATTAAAAGTTAATAGGTACAGGAACTAGGATTAGCATAGCTTTATATCGATTGCCATTTTATTGCATCACGCCTGGTGTAAGAGGTTTAGGTCTTGGGCCTTCATATGTCTCTGAACACTAACATAATCCTCAATCCACTGTGAATGAAGGATCTGTTTTACAACAGCACGTTATTCAAACATCTTGTCTTGATGATGACACATCTGTGCTTTCCTCAACCAATGAGCTGTAATTCTAATTGTCAGACACACACTCTCTCGCACACACACACACACACACACACACACACACACACACACACACACACACACGCACACACTGAATTCATCTACTTACTGAGCCATCAGGTTATTTCCCCGAACTGATCTTTGCTCTTTTAATCCTCAGCTGTGTTTGCGGAGCGGGAGCAGATGTCAGATATAAAAGTTAGGGAACCGAGGCAATAAACGTGAGCATACAACCTGTCACTGGAACAGCAGAAATGTAACACACCTCAGTGTTAACGTCAATCGAGGGACTGTTTTGCAGAGTCGACAGGTGCTGATTGCAAGCATTGTTTAGCAAATACTGCTGCCTCTGGGTGAAAGCGGCGTAGTGTGTTGCGGCAAGACTTATTTATTTATTTATTTATTTTTCTTTTTTGAGCAGGCGAAGTTGGAACTCCAAGGGCCACACGCCGCAGTGACAAAACACTTAAGGGAGGAAAAAGAGTCAGCACTTGCCATTAAGTAACCTTCTAGATCACTTCGTCAGTGCCAGCTGCCTCATGTTTGCATTTCAGGCAAGGCTGCCAAAGTGAATAGGGGCGAAAGCTGAATCTGAATTGACTGATGCTCTAATGGAGGATCACATCTCTCAGAGCCATTCATTAATTAAGGCTTCATTAAATAATCTCAGCAATTATAGGCCTAATTTAGTCATTAGCAGTTCAATGCAGGGCAAAGTTGTTGTAAAGGATTGTTTTGATCAGAGAAAGGTATTAGTAGCCCATATTTCAGAAAGTGAATTGTGTCATTTAGAACAAATGTTACAGGCTTTTTGATCTTTGGACAGACCAGATTAAAAAACAATTTAAATCAAAGAAAAAAACTGTTATCCATTGTTGCCTGGACCACTGTCTAGTGCTTAGTGCACATGCTCCAATTACATGGGGCTCATATGGAAGACGCCGTATTGAATCTGGCCTGTTGTTGCCTTAAAGGGATAGTTCACCCAAAAATGAAAATTCTGTCATCATTTACTTACCCTCATGTTGTTCCAAACCTGTATAAGTTTCTTTGTTCTGCTGAACACAAAAGAAGAGATTTTTAAGAATATTTGTAACAAAGCAGATAGAGCAAACATTCACTACCATAGTATTTTTTTCTCTACTATGCAGTGAATGGTTGGTCTGCTTGGTTGCAAACATTTTTCCAAATATCTTCTTTTGTGTTCAGAAGAACAAATTAACTCAGAAGTTTGGAACAACATGATGGTAAGTAAAAGTTGGTAGAATTTTCATTTTTGGGTGAACTAACTATACTATAAAGTCACCTCAAAATAATTGTATTTATAAGACAGCACCGTCATGATGTTGTTTTAAGTCCTGACTGTCAATAACATGAAATTAAAGCATCTTAATGGATACAAATTGGAATTGATCATAGATAAACTGAAGTTATTAATGTTAACTGTTGATAAAGAAAAGCTACATACACTCATTAAAAAGTTTGTGCTCATTTTGGGCTTTTGAATATGCTGTTTATCAAAGAATTGTGGAAAAAAGATCAGATTCAACAAAAATATGTGAATACATTTTTTTATTAATAAAACAAAAACATCTGTGTTTTTGTTATAATAGGAAATGTTAAAAAGAAAGGAGCACCAAATCAGGTATTACAATAATTTCTGAGGGATCATGAGGACTGAAGTAATGGCTACTGAAAAATCAGCTTTCACAGGAGTAAATTGCATTTTAAAATATATCAAAGTATTAAGAAAGTTATTTTAAATTCTAAACTCTGTTGTTGATTAAATAAATACAGCCTTTGTGAACATGAGGAACATGAAAAACTTGCGAGCCCCAAACTTTTAAAAGTAATGTAGCTTGCTTAAAAATACTACTCATTTAGGTGACATGATTGCTTGACCAAACTACGTTTCCCATCATTCTCTGCGGTATCATGAGGATGATAAATAAATGACACACCAAATGTGCATCTTTTATTTTTATTCTAGATTTAGTCTAGAGCTAAAAAGCTTACTACCTCTTTTTAAAATAAAATGTAATGCAATGCATGCAGCCACTTATACAGAATTAGGATTTCTAAATTAGGATTTTCTCAGGGAGAACTTGAAGGCAGAAATGAGTCCTGATCCGTGACTGTCACTCCTGCAGTGTTTATGGCCTTTGAGCAACAAATATAATCATTTACCCATCCCTGAGATTTGACTATATCAAGAGTGTTCTGGAGCAGGTTGCCGTGAGGAAGTGAGTCATTTAAACACTGCTGTGTGTTCCTGTGTTCTATAAGACGCGACTGGCAGCATGTGGGTGTACAAGAGCTATGCAACACAGCGAGGCTGGTTTCTCTCTGCTTCAGTGACAGCTTGTCCAGTCAACCTCTGCGTGTGATGAATGAAATCATTTGAAGGTTACTTGGAGTTTATTGGAGCGATCTGACATCTGAAACCCTCTCTGACCCCGTGTTTGCTCTCTGATATGTGACGCCAGCTTCTTTTTCTCTCCCTGTCTTTTAATCTCTCCCCAAATCTTTGATCCATGGATCTCGGAAAATGCCATCGTCATTGTTTTTTCTGTTATCCCACATTCTACTATCCTGCTCATTTACTCACTGGCCATACATATTTATCTCCATCCATACACTGATCTGTTTTTATGTTCCTTTCCAATTCAACATCTGAACACAACTGCACCTTCGTCAAACCCATTTAAACCTCATTGCAATGCTGGATTCCACTCTTCTGTCACCTCCATCCTCTCCGTCCCTCCACCTTGGTGGTCTGTTTTTCCCCGGTTCTGTCCAGCCTTCTACAGCGCGGCCCCTCTCACCTCAGCGGGCATCATTCCCATCATGCAGTCTTTGTGTCCGGATGGTCAGCGGGATGAGTTTGGCTTCCTGCAGTATAAAAACTCCACGTGAGTCCACCTACGCCTTCCGATAAAACATGTTTTTTTATCTCTCTCGATGACTAAGATGGTCTCTAATGGATTCTGATCTTATTATATGGTGTGAATAGCAGTCACCATCACCACCTGTAGTAGTGATCATTTGAGTTGTTAGATTGTGTATTCAAATTTATCTTTGTGGTGGAGGTAACATGGTTTGTAGTGGATCTGGTTTTGTAATGTTTTCAATGTGAGTGTTCTAGCCTCGGTTGACCAGCTTTGCTGCAGTAGTTTTTCTATGCTATAGTCCACCAGCCAAACCAGCACCAAACTAGCATTAGTGCATCTGAAAGAACCTAGTATTGTTATTGTTCATTATAACTATTAAACAAATGTCTTTAACTGTAAACTAAATAAAGCTGAAATAAACTACAATATAAATAGAGGGTACATAACACACACAGTTTCTGACAATCTCATGTTAATCTTGAGTACCTATAGGGTAGTATTGCATCCTTCATATCTCTGAAGAATCTTTAGTTTTATCGTATTTAAAAAAAGCAAGAGCATGCTCTCACACACACACACACACACACACACAATACATAATGGCATTACCCCTGGATAACTTTCGATTCACTAAAGGTTTGTGTTGTTTACATTTATATGCACTTACGTGCTGATTGCTAACAAAATAACTCTTTGTTCTTGTTTTTTTTCCACACTCTTTTTTTTTTTCCTTCATATTTCTCAGTGTGACTCAGTTGTTGGAAAGGATCAGTGAAGTTGTGGAGCAGAATCACTTGTTTACGTCAGACAGGCCCAGTCTGGGAGAGGAGCTGGAGTCACTGCAGCAGCACCTTGAAAGTCTAAGCTCAGCACAAGGCCCTCTAGAGAGCCACTACAACACCAGCCATGGTCAGAAAATACACATAAAGACATGTATACACCTACCTTGGCAATCCACACACATGCAAATTAACTTTTTGCAAATGAGAAATTTCTGATGGATTTGAGCTTAAATCCCATTGTTATACATTTTTTTTTAATAAAAATGGAAAACAGCCATAGAGCACTACATTTTAGAGACGTACACCCAAATCTGCAGACATTTTTGAGTGTTATTGTGCTGATTTCTCACACACCAGTGTAGACGATACCATATTTAACAGTTAGACTTTGTGCTCCATTAACATTCATTCAGACGTCCAGGTCCTTCTCAAAAAATTAGCATATGTGATAAAAGTTCATTATTTTCCATAATGTAATGATAAAAATTAAACTTTCATATATTTAAGAATCATTGCACACCAAATGAAATATTTCAGGTCTTTTGTTTTAATACTGATGATTTTGGCATACAGCTCATGAAAACCCCAAAATTCCAATTCCAAAATCTCAAAAAAATTTAATCCGACCAATAAAAGTGTTTTTAATACAAAATAACAATTATGTTCAGTTATGCACTCAATACTTGGTCGGGATTCCTTTTGCAGAAATGACTGCTTCAATGCGGCGTGGCATGGAGGCGATCAGCCTGTGGCACTGCTGAGGTGTTATGGAGGCCCAGGATGCTTCGATAGCGGCCTTAAGCTCATCCAGAGTGTTGGGTCTTGCGTCTCTCAACTCTCTCTTCACAATATCCCACAGATTCTCTAAGGGGTTCAGGTCAGGAGAGTTGGCAGGCCAATTGATCACAGTAATACCATGGTCAGTAAACCATTTACCAGGGGGTTTGGCACTGTGAGTAGGAGCCAGGCGGTGCTGAAAAACGAAATCTTCATCTCCATAAAGCTTTTCAGCAGATGGAAGCATGAAGTGCTCCAAAATCTCCTGATAGCTAGCTGCATTGACCCTGCCCTTGATAAAACACAGTGGACCAACACCAGCAGCTGACATGGCACCCCAGACCATCACTGACTGTGGGTACTTGACACTGGACTTCAGGCATTTTGTCTTTTCCTTCTCCCCAGTCTTCCTCCAGACTGTGGCACCTCGATTTCTGAATGACATGCAAAATTTACTTTCATCCGAAAAAAGTACTTTGGACCACTGAGCAACTGTCCAGTGCTGCTTCTCTGTAACCCAAAAGTGGCTTGACCTGGGGAATGTGGCACCTGTAGCCCATTTCCTGCACACGCCTGTGCACGTTGGCTCTGGATGTTTCTACTCCAGACTCAGTCCACTGCTTCCACAGATCCCCCAAGGTCTGGAATCGGTCCTTCTCCACAATCTTCCTCAGGGTCCGGTCAGCTCAGGCTGGGAGTTTTTAAAAGCCTCAGGAATCTTTTGCAGGTGTTTAGAGTTAATTAGTTGATTCAGATGATTAGGTTAATAGCTCGTTTAGAGAACTTTTTCATGATATGCAAATTTTTTGAGATAGGAATTTTGGGTTTTCATGAGCTGTCTGCCAAAATCATCAGTATTAAAACAATACAGGTCCTTCTTTTTGAGAAGGACCTGTAGTTAAAATGCAGGAGACTGCAAATGAAGCTGATGCAGAAAAGCATAGCATAGCATAGCAAATAAACACATACAGGCCTACACACACACACACATTTTTATATATATATATATATATATATATATATATATATATATATATATATATATATATATATATATATATATATATATATATATATATATATATATATATATATATAATTATCAGTTACTTTTTGGGTTGGAATTTTTTTTTTTTTATGTTATTGAGCCTTCTATAAGAGTAAGAAGTCTCTTATACTCACCAAGGTTGGATTTATTTGATCAAAATTTCAGAAAAAAAAAAAAACATTTGAACATGAACATCATTTTTTGTAACAATGTAAAAGTCTTTACTGTCACTTTCAATTAATTTAATGCATCCTTGCTGAATAAACAATAAAATCGTACTGTCCCCCTAACTTTTGAAAGGTAGTGTACACATACGTCAGCTGCAGCAAATGCAAACTGCTTTGATGAAAAATGGGTGTGCATGTCTCTATTTCAGGTTTTACTGTGGGAAGTGTCCTCAGGAACCAGTCGATGTTCCAGCAGTTCCTGATCCGAAACCTTTCCCTGCCAAACGACACCGCCAGCCTGCTACTCTCTTCCCCCATCAATCTGAAAGAGGTCTGTCTTCTCACCTCAACAACTTACTTTCTCCTCCAACCTAGGTCAGACAGCAGTGCTTTTGAAATCCAAATCATGACTCAGCGTCATTCTCCTCTGAGGCTTCTTCCTCTTTCATCCTATTTGGAGTCTTAGCTCGGGTTTACAGCACCATTAACGATTCTGCTCCATGACAACAGAGAGAGAGGTTGTGTGATAGAATCTAATGCTTTAGGGCAGAGGAGCTCCAGCGTTACACACTTTAATGGGTTAAAGTGCTGTTGTCAATGTAAAAGTGTTGAGATATGCTCTTGTGAGTTTCCGAATGAAAAGTTAATTTTCCTCAGGGACTTCCATTTCTTCTCTTCTCTGGCTATTTAAAGTATATGTATGAGATAGGAGTTTCTAAATCTGTACTATGTGTGCGTGTGTACTCTTTTCAGGTGTATAATCTCATCTTTGGGACATATCCTAAAGTGGGATCAAAGGCGGGAGAAAGGGATGAAGGACAGCTTGAACCCCACAGTCCTGGAGAGAAGCTTTTACAGCTTGAGGTACAGAATGACAGAAAACACACACATTCCTTGTGCATGTGTATATATACACAGCCACTCAAAAGTCACTAAGATTTTTTAAAAGAAATTAGTTCTTTTATTCAATACTTGGATGGATAAAATCAATAAAAAGGAACAGTAAAGGGAAAAATATGTTTCTTAATAAAAATATTAAGTGGCACAACTGGTTTCTACATTGATAATAATAAGAAATTTGCACCAAATTAACATATTAGAATGATTTCTGAAGGATCATGTGACACTGACATTTTTAAATTTAAAACAGCTATCTTAGATTGTAATAATAATAATAACAATATTTCTGATTTTACTATATTTTCTATTAAAAATGCAGCCTTGGTGAGCATACAAGAAATTTTCAATTAATACTACATTTTCGATCAAATAAATGCAGACTTGGTGACTCAAAAAACATTTTAATAAAAACCTTACTCACCCCAAGCTTTTAAATGGCAGTGTTATTATAAATTTTTTGTCGATTTTTGTGTGGATGACACTTGTAGTGAATTACATATGCATAAATAAAACACAACGTATAAAGGTATATTTGCAACAGGGCCTTTTTCTGTAACCCTTTTTATCCTTCCAAAAATTTAATTTTCTATCCATTATTTATATCCATCTCAAAGCACATTTTGGATAAAAGTAGCTGCTAGCAAATATGAAATCAGATGCATTTTAAAAATAACAAACACTGATTTTATATTTCTTAAACATTAAAATGTACAGGATGTGCAAATACTAAACTTGCAGTGATGTAAGTCTGCAGTAATTAAATCATATTTGTCCCACACATTACTGACTTAATGCAGTGCCAGTGCTGCTGCAGTGACTTTCGCATTCATATTTCATACTTGTTGAGCTGCTGTGAGCAACTTATTTTGAATAACACATAATGTACCTACTATCACGGTGTCCTGAGAAATCACCTGTCTCTTTCCCAACCCTAGACATTGTAAACAGCAATAAAGAGTCAGGGGAGCAGGCAGCGCCGTTTTTATATCCGCAACTCTCTCTGCCTGTAAATCATTTGCTGTGTTTGCTTTTGCTGATATTAGAATTGTTGGCATGTCTTTAGGTTGGGGATTTTGGAGAGAGCTTATGTGGTTAAGCCAGCATATTTAAATGCTTATTGTGCTTAATTGATGGAAAATGTGTTAAATGTAATCATGCTTGTTAATGCATTAATTTTGACGGCCCTAAAAATTGTGTAATAACGTTTAGTAACATTGAAACTGATACTTTGGTTTGGATTTAGTAGACGGTTAGGTTGGATCACAGATGAGTGTGGCAGACTACTGAAATGAGGAGGCAAAGACCCCCTGTGGGGATTTTTGTATGGGTGTGTTCATATTTTCATAAATGCATATGTTCCGGTCACATTTCATGCTGCTGAGCAAACTGAAATTATCTTTGTGTAATAAAGAGACAAAAGTCAGATTTAAGCATTTTAAATAAAAAATAAATATATATTTTTCTATACTGTTGATTTACTCTCATGCCGATTTGTTTTGAGTGATATATTATATAATTTAGATAGTACAGTTAGTCATTTGCTGTGAAGGGCTTTCCAATTAGGGCGTGCGATTGCTTATAACCTTGCAGTTATAAAACAATCATGATGTTTCAGTCTCTCTAAGTACTCTTTTATACCCAGAAGCAATTACTTGGAGGCTGGCGTAGTCTGGAGGGGGGTCTGATTCAGAAGGCATTGAGAGACCCCACTAAAGCAGCTCACCGTCAAGCTCTGCTTAAAGTTCTGTCCCAAGCGCTGGGGATCGCTGGGGGTGGAGGAGGCCAAAAATTTGATCCTCAAGCACTGCATGAGATGGAGGTCTGCCACTCCACTTTACACAATAAGTTGTTTAAATGTCTAATTTTGTATTTTTTTTACAATTCCTTTCCTCAGAAATTGTAAATCAGTTTATCATGTCAAATGATAAATCATGTCAAAACCGCTTTATTTCGTATATTTTTTTATGTTTTTTCAGGGAGTTCTCTTGACTGGTGCAGTGCTTGATACACTCACTTGTGGGGAAGGAGGGAACAGTGAGATAAGCAAAATCCTATTGGTCCCTGAGAAACAACAAGCAGTTTTACAGGCCTACCGAACGACTGTTTGTGGTGGAGGGGCGGTGCAGAGGGCGGAGCTCTTTGGGAAAATGAGTGAAGAATTGAGGGATCAGATTGATACACAGCGAGTCTTTGATCAGGTACCTGCAAGAACTTTATCAGACACTATTTGGTATTTGTGTCACTTTTATGTCCCAGGGGTTGATTGTTAAACAACCTATACATTATATATAATTTATGTAATATATTAACCATTTATGTGAAAATTATTTATATATTCTAGTCTCAATATGTATAGCTCAAATTGAGTAAAGAGCGTTTTTTTACCGGTTGTAAACGGTTATAAACGTTTGTCTTTCTGAATCCCTTTGCACACAATTGGATAACGCTTACAACCAATCAGAGCAATGTGAAGCGCAGCTAGTTGATAGATTAAACTAAGTCCAAGTCTTCTAGAGTCTGTGTTTACTAGTAGCTCGCAAGCGCAACTCTGCCGTCATTATGTTAAGTCCCGCCCACCGACTCTATACACACTGTCCTTCATTTATCAAAAGTACATACACCAAATTCCAGCGTACACCTTGCATTCACCCAAAACCACGGTGACTTTGAGATTTATCAATATGGACGTTGGCGTACGGCACGCTCAAATCCTACGCCAGCTCAGGAGGTGGTGTACGCACGTTTTGAGTTAGTGCGCAAATGTGCAGAAAAAAAATTCCTAACATCACAAAACGCACTGACAAAGATATGCTATATTATGACCCACTGGAAAAACAACAACAACAACAACATAGTAATTATAAACTTCAGTGTTTATTTTTGTGCAACATGGACTTGTTTAATTTGTGTGACTATACCAAAGCATTTGATTTGTAGGCATAATCCAGTTGCGAGCCTGTGTGCTTTACCTGATGTTTCAGGGATAGACCCGACAGCTGCACACGGACTGGGTCTGAAAATAATTCAGACTGACGAAATAATAAAAGTGACATTCTTCTTTTAAATAATAATAAAATAAAAAATAACTGCGTCATTAATAATACAAATCATAATAATAAGAATAAGAATCTTACAAATTGTCATGCAATTATTAATGTGAATGAATGGTAGGCTACTCCACATCACATCATCATATCGTACACCCCAATACATGTGCCGTGATACGAAATTAAATGACATGTGCTGTAAAATAATGCATTGTGATAATTTCTCATCCAAACAGCTTTAAACTGCTGGAGTGCGCTTCTCAACCTCCACACTATTAACAGTCCTCCTAATTTGGGTCCATATTTTGTTTTTGTGGCCGCCTTTAATCCACCTCTTTTAACTCCCAAATAAAACAATTTTGATTTTTTTCCACCTGTTGATGGTCTCGATCTCCACGTCATAGAAGTTTCGCTTCCTTGCCGTCTTCCGTGTGTCCATGACGTAAAATGAGGGCGTGGGAGAGGCAGAGACTTGAATATATAGGGGCGTGTTATTCTAATGACGATCGTTTTCAGCCGCGGCATTTATCAAGGGCAAATATTGGTACACCTGGATTCCAATGGTGCGCACAGCTTCATAAATCAGGCGGTGAGAGGAGAGTACGCATAATCTTACGCTGACATATATGCCCGTTTCTGAGCAAGATTGATAAATGAGGGCCATTGTGATTGGCTTGACCAGAGTTTGGTTTTTACAGCTCAGAAGGGTATTGAGAGTTTCTAGACTACACTCGCAGCAGATTACATGTGCTGCCACTAGGGTGAGTCTAGATTTCTAGGCTATGAATATCCATCTTTTTCAACTCACGCAAATCACGTGTTAGAAAGACAGGACTCTGTCATTTTATTCCTGAACCATTACATAGTAATGTCATTTCCATCACAGAGTGCTGTTAAACACAATATTGAATTTGAGATATGATGGAAATGACACTTAGAAATGGAATGGAAATTTCAGAGAAAATAAAATAAAAACCTCCACTCGTATAAAGAAGCTATCTACTGTTGGGCATTTGTCATGAACAATTTAAATAAAAAATTGAGAGTATAAAAAGAGAGCGTCTATAGAACCAAAAGTGCATATAGTTGAAGAAACACCCTGATACTGTACATATTTCTGTACCTATTGTGTTCTCCTCTTTTCTTTCTCCATATGTCACTTCCTCCTGTCCTCTCTCCTCAGTTGCGTCTGGAGCAGTCTAACATGTCTGGACTCTTGGATCAGTCCCACCTCGGGGCTCTGCTGAAGAACCTAGCTGATGTAGAAAGGCTGTTGAGGGATGTGGATCTGCTGTCAGGTCTGGCCAGGCTGCTTCCTAAAGGAGCATGTGCAGGCCACCAGCCTTCTCTTTTAGCCAACACCACCTCATGGAGCTCCAACACAACAACATGGGGTCCCAACACAACAGACAGCCCTGTGGAGGAAGGAGAGGGAGCTGCAGGAAATGATGCTGAGGCTGAAAACCCCAAATCACAGTTTTCTGCCTTTGTTCAGCTGTGGGCAGGTCTTCAGCCCATTCTGTGTGGGAATAACAGGTGTGTATATGGATGTTAGGGTGTTTTACCTTTCTGAATGTGAAATGTGAACATCATTTTTAATAATATTGTTGTTTCGTTAGGATTATTGAGCCAGAAGCTCTGAAACAGGGCAATATGAGTTCCCTGGGCTTTACCAGCAAAGAACAGAGAAACCTGGGATTACTCGTCCATCTCATGACTACAAATCCCAAAATCCTCTACTCTCCCATTGGCTCAGAGGTGGACAAGGTCATACAAAAGGCAAGTCCTGACTCTAAGGTGTTTTAAGGCTGATAAAAGTCTGAGTATTTATAACAGCAATCGGGATTGCAGCCCAGACCATTCAAATAATAATAATAATATATTAAATAAAATGATGAATTTCTTCTGAATCCAATTTGGTTTTCTTTTCTCTCTTTAGGCCAATGAGACTTTTGCTTTTGTGGGTAATGTGACTCACTATGCCCGTGTGTGGCTCAACATTTCAGCTGAATTAAGGGCCTTCTTAGAGGAGGGTAAATTGCAAAATCACCTGATGTGGCTCCAACAGGTAACATTCTGTATTTCAGTTGCTAATAAAACATTTTTTTGTTTTGTTTGATTAGCACTTCATGTTGTGCATGTGCTTGAATTATTCTGTTTTGTCCATGTGTTGTAGTTTATTGCAGACTTAAAGAAGCACCATGAACTGTTGAACATCTCAGACAGTGAGCTGATGAACAGTTTGCTGGAGGAGAACTTCACCCTGCCAAACACAACCACTCTCCTGGAGCAGCTGCACACAATCGATAATGCTGCTTGTGGCTGGACAAACTTCATGTCAAAGGTCAGAAGCAATTGATTTAAAATGCCCCATCTTTTATATCTACTTTAATTAATTCTATAGTGTCAACACCAAAACACTCCATAGGTTTTTTTTTTTTTTTAAGTCAATTGCTTTCTATGTATGCCTGTGTATGCCTCAGGTCAGTGTGGATATCTTCAGAGGCTTCCCTGATGAAGAGAGCATTGTGAACTACACGCTGAACCAGGCCTACCAGGACAATGTCTCAGTCTTTGCAAGTAAGCGAACAATGGATCTCATTCTAACAAAACTTGTGAAAATGTGCTGGTCATATTGCACTTACAAATCAAAAGAAATACATTGGATATTTTATTGTGCTTAACATATAGTGTATATAACTATACTATGCTGTAAAAATAATGGTGAGAACCATTGTTGAATGTATATTATTTGCTTTTATTGTAGTGAGATTAAGGGGATAAAATTCTCTTGAAAATAATGCCACAGTCCAACATAGCCTTTATTTTCTTATAGTATATAGTAGGGGTGACCCCGAATAGTCGAAGATTCGATGCATCGATTCGATATGCGGAGCCTGATTCAACCACCGATCTCACGCTCGAATCTTCGCGGGTGTTATGAAACGAGGATCATACTATTTTGGCAATATGGGGGAGCTCAATATTTTAAAGTAGTGTCGCGGCACTGAGCTGAGCTGAGTATTGGTGTGCGACCCCTTTAAGGTCGCTGAGCTTCGCACCGCGCCTTTAAAATTAGAACACGTTCAATGAGTGTACACACACCGGCGGCAGCGCGCCTGTCCGCAGCCACTCAGGAAGTTGTTTAAAATCTTGCCGCACCACAGAGCGCTTTCGTGCAGCTCATCTGTCAGTCAATTCAAAATTGAGCTCGCATGTAGGCCTATATAATGTGCGCGTCAGGTGGCGGTGTGAGATCCTGAGGCGCGGGGCTGAGCTTCGCGTCCTTCACTGCCTTTAGGCACAGTCGGCTTAAAGGAACACGCCAACTTTTTGAGACTTTGGCTTATTAAGTGTATCCCCCAGAGTTAGATAAGTCCATATATATCATTCTCATCTCCGTGCATCCCATAACTCAGTCTGACACGCACTCCCGCTAGCCTAGCTTAGCACAAAGACTGGAGGTATATGGCTTCAGCTAGCCTATACTGCTCAAAAAGTGACAAAATAACGGCAACATTTTCCTATTTACATGTTGCAATGTGTATAGTCACAGCGGCCCTCATTTATCAAAAGTGCGTACACCAAATTTCCAGCGTACACCTTGCGTACACCCAAACCCACGGTGACTTTGAGATTTATCAATATGGACGTTGGCGTACGGCACGCTCAAATCCTACGCCAGCTCAGGAGGTGGTGTACGCACGTTTGAGTTAGTGGGAAAATGCGCAGAAAAACAATTCCTAACACCACAAAACGCACTGACAAGATATGCTATATGACCCACTGTTAAAAACCACAACAACAACATTCAGTGTTTATTTTTGTGTAACATGAACGTCAATGTTTAATTTGTGTGACTTTACCAAAGCGTTTGATCTGTAGGCATATGTATTCCTCCAGTCGCGAGCCTGTGCGCTTTATCTGACGTTTCAGGCCCGCCTGGCCCGGCAGCTGCGCACGGACTGGGACTAAAATAATTCAGACTGACAAAATAATAAAAATGGCCTTCTTCTTTTAAATAATAATAAAATCAATAAAAACGGCATTTTCTTCTAAATAACAAGCGTCATTAAGAATAATAATCATAATAATAAGAAGAAGAATCTTACAAATTGTCATGTAATTATTAATGTGAATGAATCTTACTCCACATCACATCATCATCACTATTGTACACCCCAATACATGTGCCGTGATACGAAATTAAATGCTAATTGTTTCAAAACGTGCTGTAAAATAATGCATTGTGATGGTAATTTATCATCCAAACAGCTATTTAAACTGCTGGAGTGTGCTTCTCAACCCCCACACTATTAACAGTACTCGTTATTTGGGTCCATATTTTGTTTTTGTAGGTGCCTTTATTCCCACTCTTTAAACTCCCAAATAAAACAATTTCGGGTTTTTTCCACTTCCCTGGTGAGGGTCTCGATGGGCGCATCTCAATCATCTCAATAGTTCAGTAGTCAGGCCACTGATCAGGGAGTCAGCCCGTTGACTTATGTCCTAATCAGTGCCCTGACTAAGTGGACTAAAGAGATGATTGAGCGCGCCCGATCTCCACGTCGGAGAAGTTTCGTTTCTTTGCCGTCTTCTGTTTGTCCATGGCGTAAAATGAGGGCGTGCGGGAGGCAGAGACTTGAATATATAGGGGCGTGTTATTCTAATGACGATCGGTTTCAGCCGCGGGATTTATCAAGAGCAAGTATTGCGTACACCTGAATTGCAGAGGTACGCACAGTTTCATAAATCAGGCGGTGAGAGGAGTGTAAGCATAATCTTACGCCAACATATACACCTGTTTCTACGCAAGATTGATAAATGAGGGCCAGCGTGTACAAATAACAAGGTTACATGAGACACAGCTATCTAATAAACATATACATACTGTGGACTATATTCTCAGAAGGCGCAGCACTGCTCCACTTCTGCGGAGTGCGGAGTGATTTGCTCGCAGCAAATGAGAAGCCCCGCGGTGAGAAGCAGAGAGTTCGCTCAGAGTTGGAATAATTGCTAGATAGTTTACAATCATGGGTGTTCGCTGTATTGTGAAGGCCCGTGACAATAAACAGGGGAGACCAGGTAATACAATGATATTCCATAGAATTCCAACCCAAAACGCTGACCTGATGAATCGATGGCTACTTGCTCTGGATATAGACCCAAACACACCTGTAGCCATCATCAACCGCTATCGGGTTTGCTCTGAACATTTCACAGAGGATGACTATTTCGAAAAAAAAAACATGAAACGTGTGCTGAAGGATACGGCCATCCCATGGATAATATAGACAGGACAAAGCAGATCACCCGCGGCTGCGGTAAGTGTTCCGTTATGTTATAAGTTAGCCTACTGTAACAGAGTCGTTAGCTAGATCTAATAACGTTTATGACACTGTTACATGAATAGGGTGGTCACTACTGTATTGGACTTTTTCCTGTGCTCCATGTATCCCCTGTAATGTTAGTATTGTGTTGTCATGAACGCGCTCTGTCACAGTAACAAATGAGCGGTGCTACAGGTAATTCTCTGGACTGTAGCATTTACCTTGCTAATGAATTGGAGGGGGGATTGGCAGTTTTAATTCAGGCAGTTCAATTTTTGTCTGCGTTCGTTGTCCAAAAAAAACAACAAAAAAAAACTTTTTTTTAATTATTTATTATTATATATAAAAAAATCACTTACTTGGTGGACAGCTGTCCATTAGGTTCACTTGGTATGGGGCGTTTCTTCCAGTTGATTTTGTCACAACGGGAGAAAAAAAATCAATAACTACCGGGTGTATTAGGGACATTTCCACACATATTGTGTTCGTTCTGATTCTCCCCTCAACCTCAGTCTGATCAGCGTTTTGTCTATTTGCTTCCAAAGTTTTTAACTCCTTGTCCGTGTATTCTGGCTCAAAAAGATATGGTTCCAGGTTTTGGTTTAATGCCAAGTAAAAATCCTCTGACAATTCCTCTAAATCAGCCATGATCAACAGTCACGTTCGTCACTAGCTACAGTCACGCTGGTTTTGTTTACGGAAGGAACACCGCGGGGCTTCTCATGTGCTGCGAGCAAATCACTCCGCACTCCGCAGAAGTGGAGCAGTGCTGCGCCTTCTGAGAATATAGTCCACAGTATGTATATGTTTATAAGATAGCTGTGTCTCATGTAAGCTTGTTATTTGTACGTGCTGTGACTATACACATTGCAACATGTAAATAGGAAAATGTTGGCATTATTTTGTCACTTTTTGAGCAGTATAAGCTAGCTGAAGCCATATACCTCCAGTCTTTGTGCTAAGCTAGGCTAGCGGGAGTGCGTGTCAGACTGAGTTATGGGATGCACGGAGATGAGAATGATATATATGGACTTATCTAACTCTGGGGGATACACTTAATAAGCCAAAGTCCCAAAAAGTTGGCGTGTTCCTTTAAGAACGGTCATGTAAACGCACTCAGTGTTCTTTTCCTCTCCAGGAATTAGTTTTTTTTTTTTTGGTTTATTTATCAAAATGTTCTTTTATATATTTGTGTGATGTTCTGTATTTCGAGCGGCTTTAACATGTTATGAGAAAACGGTTTATGAATGTTTATCCACCACATTACCTTTTAGGCTATTTAAACCTAAATAAGAAAGCCATTGTCTGTTCGTCTGTCAGTTGGCAGGCAGTTTTGGTTGCTTTATTAAAAGTTGTTGCTGTGTGCAGTGTGTAAAGGAAAATAAAAATAGTTTTATCCTCCTGCTGACTAGTGTCCCTCCCAACCCATTCACACACACATAGATGATTCGACTATCAGTCGACCATAGAGAGATTCGATAATTCTAATTCGAATGTCTAAATCCTTAGTCGAGGACAGCCCTAGTATATAGTTATTTGTTCTTGATTTTTGGGGTGAAATATGATTCAGCTATTTCTTAACAAGCTTTGTGTGACTGACCCATCCATTCCCCATTAAAACCACATTTTCATGATTCATTTAGCCCTTAGTCATACATTGTTAAATGTAGCCAGCAGCCATATGTTTAATCTGTGCTTTCTCGCTAGGTGTGATTTTCCAGGCCAATAAAGATGGATCTCTGCCACCCCACGTTATGTATAAGATTCGACAGAACTCCAGCTTCACAGAGAAAACCAATGAAATCCGCCGAGCTTATTGGCGTCCGGGGCCGAACACGGGAGGCAAATTCTACTTCCTTTACGGCTTTGTGTGGATCCAAGGTATAAGAAGACTGCATATCCTGATATCCAAATAGACTGATATCCAAAAACAGATATTGTTTTGTATTTGCTGTGAACTACTTAAGAGAGCGTAAACAAAGCTTAAGTGAGTGTTTTGATTTGATATTATTAGCAGTGAAAGATCTAGTTTCCATCAAGAATGCAAAATTCTTCACAAAACTGTTGACAAAGCAATAAATTATTCGCCCTGAACCAACATCCACAGTGTACAGAATTGGCATGGGAAAAGTGGACGTAACTTAATGTTTTATTCAAAATGAAAGTTATTCTGGTAAAAAGTGCACCTGGTTATGTAAAGCTTAGTGCGCCGGTCAATAAAGTGCTGGTTTGGCTTTTTTTGGAAGCTGCACTTATTCAGGAGCTCAGAAAAGCTGCTCAAAGCTTTCCCTCATTGCAAAAGCTTAACTGCTGTGTGTAAATTTAGTTCTTGATGGTGTGTGTTGACATTTCCATGTTTCTTCCTCTTCTAGATATGATTGAGCGGGCAATCATCAACACGTTTGTGGGCCATGATGTTGTGGAGCCTGGAAACTATGTGCAGATGTTTCCCTATCCGTGCTACACTAGAGACGAGTGAGCTTGGTCTTCCTTTTTTTAATGTACTTTCTATTCATTTTTTTTTAGGCTGGCTATTAATAGCCTAAAACACTGGGTTTAAGACACGGTGAATCGCAGATGTTCAGTTGCATTGTGTATATATTTTTTATGCATGTGATGATAAAGTGGTTTCTGAATGATCTCAGAGTCGGAGAGAACACAGATGCTGAGGTTTAAGAAAAAAAAAGAAAAAAAAAACATCCCTCGCTCCAGGCTAAATCACGCAAGCTTCCCACTCTGCATTAAATTTGCAGATGACACAGCATTAGTCAGTCTCCTTCAGGGGAAAGAGGACAATCATGGACTTATTTTAACACAGTTTATTTTGTGGTGTAATACTTCTTATCTACTACTTAACACTTTTAACGCCAAATAGATAAGGGCAGATTTTAGGAAAAATTCATTATGTTTAATAATAATAATAATAGATTTTATTTATAATGCACTTGTCATTCTGAATAATCTCAAAGTACAACAATGGAAAATGGAAAAAAAAATAACAAAAATGAATCAAAAGTAAAAATATAGAATAATGCAAACAATCAACACATAAAAGCCTTTCTGAACAGAAAAGTCTTCAGTTCTGCTAAACTTGTCCAGGCTGTATACTGCTCTCAGCTCACTGGGAAGGCAGTTCCAAAGCTGCGGTGCAGCCGAGTAGAAAACTCGATCTCCCCAATGGTACGAAGCCTGGTGGTGGGAACTTGAAGAAGCAGGTGGCCTGATGATCTGAGGGTGCAGGTGGAGGATTTCAAAGTGATGAGTTCCTGTAGATAAGGTGGTACAAGTCCGGTGATGCATTTATGTGAGTAGGAGGATTTTGTAGTCGATCCGGGATGAAACAGGGAGCCAGTGTAATGAGTGTAGGATGGGAATTATGGGATCATATTTACGGATTCTCATAAGGACTCTGGCAGCACTGTTCTGGATATATTGAAGCATCTGGATATATTTCTGCCAGAAATCCCACAGAACAGTCCGTTGCAGTAGTCCAGCCTAGAGGAGACAAAGGCATGGACAAGTTTTTCTGCATCTGGAAAGGTTAAAAGGGGACAGAGTTTGGAGATGTTTCGAAGGTGGTGGAAGGAGTTTTTAACAATGTGCTTAATGTGGTCATTGAAAGTCAGCTGTGGGTCAAACCGAAGCCCTAGATTTGTGACTGAGGAGAAGAAAGTGATGACCGGGCCGTCAAATATGAACCGGGATAAGGGAGAGGAGTGGATCTGATGAGGGGGGCCAACCAGTAGTGCCTCGGTTTTACTGAAGTTCAGCTGGAGGAAGTTAGTTCCCATCCATGCCTTAATCTCCTTAAGACATGTGGCGAGTCGTGACAGAGCTGTGGAGGGGCTCGGGGCAGTTTTGATATAAAGTTGCCTGTCATCAGCACAACAATGAAAAGATAGTCCATGTCTGCTGATGATAGGATCGAGGGGAAGCATGTAGAGGATGAATAAGATTGGGCAGAGAACCGACCCCTGGGGAACACCACATGTAACTGGGAGTAGCCTGGACTCACATTCTCCCAATACCCAGTCTCTCAGTCTCTCCAAGTAACACACTCAGTCCTGTTAGAAAGGTAGGACTGAAACCACTGCAGTGCTGTTCCAGATAGTCCAACTGTATTGTGGAGACGGTCCAGGAGGATGGTATGGTCCACGGTGTTGAATGCCGCTGATAGGTCGAGGAGAATAAGCAGTGATGGTGATCCTGAATCAGCTGTCATAAGAAGGTCATTTCTCACCCAGAGTTGTTTCGGTGCTGTGGGCCGAGCGAAAGCCTGACTGAAATATCTCAAATAAGTTTTTTTTTTTTAGATGGTTGTGGAGCTTAGAGGCAGCTTCCTTCTCTAGAACCTTTGACAGGAAGGTGAGGTTGGAGATCGGCCTATAACTAGCAAGGACCTCCGGGTCTAGGGTTGGTATCTTAAGTATAGGACGGATGACAGCAGCTTTAAGGGCAAGAGGGACATGACCAGTTTTGAGAGAGAGATTAACAAACTGGGTGATGATTGTGCTGACTATGGGAATGAGCGACTTGAGCACAACAGTCGGGATGGGATCCAAGGTGCAGATGGACGGCTTCATTTTTTTTGATGGTTTCCTCAACGTGGCTCTGCTGAACCTCAGTAAAGTGTGGAAGGAATGGCAATTTCCTGGGTGAGTGGTTGGATGATAGGGGAGACAGGGAGGAAGAGGCAGATATTGAAGAGCAGATGTTATTGACTTGAGATCTAAAAAAGTCAATGAAGCTGTTGCATCACTCCACTGTGGTTTCAGTGGATGAAGATGACTTCGGCTTCAGGAGATTGTTTACTGTGGAAAAAAGCTGCTTAGAGTATGTCTTAGTAATGTTTTTTACTACTATTAAAGGAAAGGCCATTTTGAAAGTTGTAATACAATATGTATACATACGTATCTATGACCTTCTTTATCATTTGGTCATTTGGAGGCAATACTGTGGTACAAAAATGCAATGGAAGAGGATCCTAACCACTGTAAGCAAACCTTTATGTATCCTTAAAGGGTTAGTTCACCCCGAAATGAAATTGATGTCATTAAAGGGGGGGTGAAACACTCAGTTTCAGTCAGTGTCATGTCAATCTTGAGTACCTATAGAGTAGCATTGCATCCTGCATATCTCCGAAAAGTCTTTATTTTTTATATAATTATATAAGAAAGATGCGCTGTTCCGAGTCTTTCCGAAAAAAGCCGAGCGGGTGGGGGCGTGTCGTGTGACCGGAGCTAAATAATGACGTGTGCAGCAGCGCGCTGCAGTGAGGAAAGTGAGTCGCTCTGTGAGGAAAGTGAGTCGCTCTGTGAGGAAAGTGAGTCGCTCTGTGAGGAAAGTGAGTCGCTCTGTGAGGAAAGTGAGTCGCTCTGTGAGGAAAGTGATTCGCTCTGTGAGGAAAGTGATTCGCTCAGTGAGGAAAGTGATTCGCCCGCCGCGTGAGGAAAGTGATTCGCTCTGTGAGGAAAGTGATTCGCTCAGTGAGGAAAGTGATTCGCTCAGTGAGGAAAGTGATTCGCCCGCCGCGTGAGGAAAGTGATTCGCCCGCCGCGTGAGGAAAGTGATTCGCTCTGTGAGGAAAGTGATTCGCTCAGTGAGGAAAGTGAATCGCCCGCCGCGTGAGGAAAGTGAGTCGCTCTGTGAGGAAAGTGATTCGCTCAGTGAGGAAAGTGATTCGCCTGCCGCGTGAGGAAAGTGATTCGCCCGTCGCGTGAGGAAAGTGCTAATACAGATCGACCGCCGGCCTATCAGTGGGTAAGTCAGTAGCTACTGGTTATATCACCTGTTTAGCATCCTACAAGCCAGCGCTTTGATGGGCGTAGCCTGTTGCTTTCGCTCTCTCCCTCGCTCTCTCTCACGCGCTTCCGGTAGAATTGTCCGTAAGGCCCATACAAGGAAATTCCGCCCCCGTTAACGTCAAAGGGGACGCATGATCTCAAAAAACTTGCCGAAACTTATGACTAACCGGAAGTAGTATTTTTGACAAAGAAATACTCCCATCAAACGTCCACCTTAACTTTTGAAACTTTGTCTATGTTTAGTATGGGATTCCAAGTCTTTAACAGTGTAAAAAGATCAGTATGCATGAAACAGCATTTCACCCCCCCTTTAATGACTCACCCTAATGTCATTCCTCACCTGTAAGACCTCCGTTCATCTTCAGAACACAGTTTAAGATATTTTATATTTAGTCCAACAGCGTATCTAAGTGTAGGCACACTATACTGTCCCTTTCCAGAAAGGGAATAAAAACATCATCAAAGTAGTCCATATGTGACATCAGTTAGAATCTCTTGAAGCATCGAAAATACATTGTGGTCCAAAAATAACAAAAACTACGACTTTATTCAGCATTGTCTTTTCTTTCGCGTTTGTTTTCAAACCTCAAATAAAGATTCAAACGGTCATGTGAACAGTCAGCGGATTGATTCATGATTCGGATCATGATTCAACAATGTCACGTGATTTCAGCTTGACAGTTTGACACGTGATCCGAATCATGAATCAATTCGCTGATTCATGACCGTTTGAATCTTTATTTGATGTTTGAAAACAAACACGCAAGAGAAGATAATGCTGAATAAACTCGTAGTTTTTGCTATTTTTGGACCAAAATGTATTTTCGATGATCACACCTCTTGTTAGTTGATTGGTTGAAGGACTATTTAATTGCATACAGAGTCTTTTGAATAATGCTCATTTATCACGCCTCTTGTTGAGTAGAAAATACAGAGCAGACTCCTCAGACCAGTGTTCAATCTTAAATTGAGCTTAGTCTGATGATAGCCAGACAAGCGGGCAATACTAATGATGTATCAGTTTATGGAGGTGAGGAGTTGTAACAAGTGTTTCCATTTGCAGTTTCCTGTTTGTTATCGAGCACATGATGCCTCTGTGTATGGTCATATCCTGGGTCTACTCTGTGGCTATGATGATCCAGCACATCGTAGCGGAGAAGGAGCAAAGGCTGAAAGAGGTGAGAGAATAGACTGAACTGTCCTTTTAAAACAACCAAATATGATCTGAAGCCGTGTCCCTAATAAACTTGAGATTGAGAGTGGTGCCATGGTTGATGGACTCTGTTTTACCACAGGTGATGAAGATGATGGGCTTGAATAACGCAGTGCACTGGGTGGCCTGGTTCATCACAGGCTTTGTGCAGCTTTCGATATCAGTGACTGCCCTCACTGCCATACTGAAATACGGCAAAGTCCTTCTCCACAGTGATCCCTTTATCATCTGGCTGTTCCTCACAGTCTACGCCGTCGCCACCATCATGTTCTGGTGCTGAAACATGCCATACCTGGTTTTACTCCGTTTACAGTGTTTTTCAATGAGGAATAGTAGTCGAACGTTGTTTAATATGAATGTAAATGCTCTCTTCGCTTTCTTTTGGGAAGTTTCCTGGTGTCGGTGTTGTACTCTAAAGCCAAACTGGCCTCAGCATGTGGAGGAATCATCTACTTTCTGAGTTATGTGCCCTACATGTACGTGGCCATAAGAGAAGAGGTGGCTCACGACAAGATCACTGCCTTTGAGAAGTGCATAGCGGTATGAAGACCTCCAGTGAATCCCTTCCATGTTACAATACATGCACATAATGTGTTTGATAGTTGGCTTTTCTATTGTTCTTGAGTAAATGTGTCTCATTTGTGATCCTCTCTGCAGTCTTTAATGTCTACAACAGCATTCGGTCTGGGGTCTAAGTACTTTGCCCTGTATGAAGTTGCTGGAGTGGGCATCCAGTGGCGCACTCTCAACCAGTCGCCTGTAGAGGGTGATGACTTCAACCTCCTGCTGTCT
Source organism: Pseudorasbora parva (assembly GCF_024679245.1). Classification (NCBI taxonomy): domain Eukaryota; kingdom Metazoa; phylum Chordata; class Actinopteri; order Cypriniformes; family Gobionidae; genus Pseudorasbora; species Pseudorasbora parva. Next base: position 43,840,633 of record NC_090174.1, read on the forward strand.
ATGGTCATGCTAACTATTGATGCTATTGTATATGGTGTTTTGACCTGGTATATAGAGGCTGTGCATCCAGGTGAGCTGCAGTGCTGTCATTATTGTGCAGTGTAAACACTGCCCATGTTCTTGTTGTTCAGTAACAACAGTAACAGTGTTTTTTTCCCCCAGGGATGTACGGACTGCCCCGGCCATGGTATTTTCCCTTGCAGAAATCCTATTGGTTAGGTAGCGGCCGTATAGAGACATGGGATTGGCCGTGGAGTGGCGGCACCAGGCTAAGTGTGATGGAGGAGGACCAGGCTTGTGCTATGGAACACAGACGCTCAGGTGTGACTCGATTTGAGAAAATATATTTTATATAAAACAAATGTAGAACCTGTTATGAAAATTTGTCATTTTTATTAGTACATTTATTTATATTTGTCAAAGTTTAATATTGGTGCTTGCAAAGCTATCTATTGATCGCTCAATCTTTCGTTTGTTTGTTCTGTCTGTCATTCATTTTATCATTTGTTCTATTGTTTGTCCTATCTATTGTTTGTTTGTTCTATCATTCGTTTGTTCTATCTATTATTCAGTTATCCTGTTGTTTGTCCGATTTTTCTATTGTTCGTTCATTCTGCCTGTTGTTTTATCGTTTGTTCTATCGTACATTTGTTCTGTCTGATGTTTTGTTGTTTGTTATATAATTTGTTCTATCGTTTTGTCGTATATTGTTCGTTTGTTCATTTTGTTGTATCGTTTGTTCTATAATTTGTCTGGTGATCTTTCTATCATACGTTCTATTGTTTGTTCTGTCATTCATTCTATATTTCTATCATTCATTCTATCATTTGTTCTATCGTTCGTTTGTTCTATCTGATGTTTTATTGTGTATATCATTCGTTATACTGTTTATTGTTCGTTTGTTCATTTTGTTATTTAATTTGTTCTATCATTCGTTTGTTCTAGCTATTATTCAAACATTCGGTTGTTTGTCCAATTGTTCTATCATTTATTCATTCTATTTTTTCTTCTATCATTCGTTTGTTCTGTCTGATGTTCTATCATTCGTTCTATCTTTCTATCATAATTTGTATCGTTTGTTCTAGCATTCGTTCTATTGTTTGTCCTATCTATTGGTCATTTGTTCTATCGTTTGTTTGCTCTATCATTTGTTTGTCCAATTGTTCTATCGTTTGTTTGTTCTATCGTTGTCCTATTGTTCATTCGTTCATTTTGTTATATAATTTGTTCTATCATTCGTTCGTTCTAGCTATTATTAAAACATTTTGTTCTTCATTTTGTTCTTTCGTTTGTTTGTGCTATCATTCATTCTATCTATTATTCAATCATTCTGTTGTTTTTCCAATTGTTCTATCATTCGTTTGTTTACTCTTGTTCTGTCATTCTACCTAACTATCGTTCTGTCCATCTTGGCCTTCAAACTTTTATACAGTTTAAAAAATTCAGACAATGCTTTGTCAAGTTTAACTTTAGTTTATATTATCAGCTTACACTCTTTATTAAAGTTAAGGAAGTCAATTTAGAAGTAAATTTAAGAAATGTTAAGCTCGTTACTAAATGTATGTCTATTTCTATTCGTTCAGAGGAAACTCGTGGAATTGAAGAAGAACCCAGTCACTTGCCACTGGTGGTATGCATAGACAAACTGACCAAAGTCTACAAGACAGGCAGAAAACTGGCCCTAAACAAATTGAGCCTAAACCTGCATGAGAACCAAGTTGTCTCCTTCTTGGGACACAATGGGGCTGGCAAGACCACCACTATGTGAGTGTTAGAATAGTGTGTGTCATAATGTGTTAGAGTGGTTAATACCCTTTGAACACATACTGTGCTTGTTATTGAGGCTGACAGCTGCACCCTACTACCTGAAAATTGGATGTATGTATGCAACTGAAGTGTTCCGCAGGAAATATATTTATCATCCAATGAATCTTTCATAGGTCAATTCTCACAGGACTGTTTCCACCAACGTCTGGCTCTGCCACAATATACGGGCATGACATCCGCACAGAGATGGAGCGCATCAGGCAGAATCTGGGCATGTGTCCCCAACACAATGTTTTGTTTGACAAGCTGAGTGTGGAGGAACACCTGTGGTTCTACTCGCGTCTGAAGGGCATGGCTGAGGAAGATATTCGCAAGGAGATGGACAAGTGGGTTAACACACATTTTGCCAACACTTACTCATTCATACCCATACCCGAGTTCATAGAGTCTGTTTGTTGGAATACACAGGATGATTGAGGATCTTGAATTGTCCAACAAGCGCCACAGTCTGGTTCAGACTCTGTCTGGGGGGATGAAGAGGAAGTTGTCTGTGGCGATTGCATTTGTAGGTGGGTCTCGGGCGGTGATTTTGGATGAACCCACGGCAGGAGTGGACCCATATGCCCGTCGAGCAATCTGGGATCTCATCCTTAAATATAAACAAGGTGGGTGATCCTGTCATTACTAATGATGAATACACTACCGTTCAGAAGTTTGGGGTCGGTAATATGAATTGTCTTTTATTCTACACAATGTTGCATTTATTTGATTAAACATACAGTAAAAATATTAGTATTGTGAAATATTATTGACCCCAAACTTTTAAATGGTAATGTATATGCTGCATAATTTTACAAATACATGATACATGATTAGTCCAAAACTAGAATCTGTGTGTGATCAGGTCGTACCATCCTGCTTTCCACTCACCACATGGATGAGGCTGATTTGCTGGGAGACCGTATTGCCATCATCTCTCATGGCAAGCTGAAGTGCTGCGGTTCTCCTCTGTTCCTCAAGAGCACATATGGAGACGGCTACAAACTCACGCTTGTCAAAAAACAGAGTGACTCACACACCGCAGGTATCCTCATTTGTGGACTTGCACATTTTAGAACATTTTAATAATTAATGTCTAAGCCTTCGTGTGGGCATTGTGAGTTTGAATCCAGCTCACATCATTTCCCTTTTTGATTCCCCATGTTTCTCACAATACTATAATAGTATTATATTATATAGTATTATAAAGTATAGTATTATATAGTAAATAGTATTTATATCCATATCCAAAATTCCCTTATGTATTCTAAAATGTATAAATCAGGGCTATTATTAAAACTATTATGTTAATTGAAATAAAGTTTCAGAATTGAAATTTATATAATATATATTTTTTATAATAATGTATAATATAATATTTGATGTGCTGTTCTGGCAATAACTTAAACTAAAATAAATAAATAAAAATTAAATAGTAATATTATAAATAAACTAAAAAATAAATAAAAAATAATCCTAAATTAAAAAACTGAAAGTATTAAGCTAATTTAAAATGAATAAAACTATATTAGTACATAAATAATACTAAAAATAACACTTTTATAAATGTATAAAATTGTGTATCATTTTATCTTTATCTAAAAAATTTCTGTGAACGTACTATTTATTATCTCAGTTTTTTTTTCTCCGTAAATGTTTTTTATAGGATTCTTTTGTTCCTCTTTCATTGTTTGTTGTTTTAAAATATCAAAGGAGCAGAAGAAAAATCTTCCTAGTTCTTCTTTCATCTGCCATGGTCCAACATCATGTTTCTGTTTGTTCTCAGATCAGTCAAGCCAGTCTCCCTCCTCTTCGATATCTCCATGTTCAGAGAGCAGAGTGACACAGTTCATCCGTCAGTTCATTGCCTCCTGCCTGCTGGTGTCTGACTCCAACACTGAGCTATCTTATGTCCTACCGTCAGAGGCTGTCAAGAAAGGCTGTTTTGAGAGGCTGTTTCAGGTACAAACTAACAATATTTTTAGGCAGTTGGAAAGACATAATTTGATATCATCAAAATCTTATTAAGCTGAATATAGAGCGTTTGCTGATGGGCACATATGTTGGGTGAATTTTCTTCAGGCTTTGGAACAGAGTTTGGACAGCTTGGCCTTGACCAGCTTTGGTGTGATGGACACCACACTAGAGGAGGTCTTTCTGAAGGTATCAGAAGAGGATCTGTCACTGGAAAACAGCGACGCAGGTTAGATGGTCAGATAGATCTGTTAAAGAACGCTGTAGCAATGCATCTAAAGGCATAAGATTTTATTTATGGTTCATATTTCATAACTCTCTCTTTTTCTCTGTCAGATATGAAGGACTCTCCCGGTGGAGCATCAGCTGGGAAGCCCTCTAATCTTTTAGGAGGGTCACAGTGTGAGGGGGCACCAGCTGCTGCCGTGATCCGGCCAGAGGTGGAGCTCAGTAACCTAATGATGTGCTCCAGACTGAGCCCAAGCCAAGCGTCCCTACATTCCAGCTCTTCTCTGGGCTCAGTGAGAGGGGATGAAGGGGGACTGTATTCTGATTTCTATGGAGACTACTGTCCACTGTTTGACAATGGCCAGGATCCTGACTCAGCCAGTCTGCGAGGTAAGGAAAATAGCATAATAATAATAATAATAATAATAATAATAATTAGTTATAAGTAATAAATAAGTGTTATATATATATATCACAGAGCAGAATGAAACAGTTACAATGTAATATTGAAATGTTGAACTGGCGAACGTTCCACAAACTTTAATTCCAAAATAAATAAACGAAACGAAAGTAAAACCGCGGGCAGCCCCTCACGGACGACTGCCCACACACACATAATAAAACGTAAACAAAACATAACATAAATCCAGGCCTGGTCCTCTCTCGTCTTCCGCTGCCTTCGCTCCTCCTTTTATGCTCTCGTACCTTGGCCGGCGAGACGAGACCGGTGTGTCACGCAGCTGGTACTCATTACCACTCGTCACAGGCCCGCTCTCGCGGTCCCTCGCCCCGCTGCTTGCCAAAAATACATTTACTTTAATAATAATAATTTGTTAATAATAATAATATAATAATAATAACAGTAATACATTATTATTATTATTATTATTATTATTCTATGAAATGTATTTTATTTAATTAATATTGTTTATGTGATTGACACATATTCAATTTGACATTGTAACTGTTTCAATCTGATTCTTATTTCTAGAAAATTAGAGCTAATGTTTAGAAAGATTATTCTACCGCATTGATTTAGCTTTATTTGTTTACTTATTAAAAACGATTACTATTATTATTATTATGTGATTTATTTATTTTTATGTTATTAACACATTAATTCAGTTTGACTTGGTAACTGTTTCATGGTCTTTGTCATTTCAAGCATTAATTGCTGATTGGAACTAATAATGAGAAGCAAATTATTAACAAATAAAAAATGTTTAGCTTTGTCATTTTCTTTTTTTATGCATAAACTTTAACAGAAAAGTTGTATTAAATAAATTTTATTTAATATTTAAAAATTTGGGTCCTAATTATTCTTTTTTTTCTTTTCTTGAATTGTGTGATATTATTTTCTTCATTCATAACTCAGTTGGTGGTTGTGTTGGTACACGGGGAAGAAATTCACTAGGAACCAGTTCTTTTTGTGTTTATATCTTTTTCTAAGGCTTTTTGAAAGAACATTTTGGCTATTGTGGTTTGTCGCTTCTGGGCCCGTAAGATGGAAGCCTTTCTGAGACAAGTGCATCTCTGAAGGGCCTGGAGGTAATGGATAAAGTGCTAACCTACCCCTCAGTGTACTATATATATCTCTGTGTTCCAGGTGAAGAGTCCTCTCCGGAGCCAACCATACTGGATGGCCAGGGCAGTTTTAAGCTTGAGGGCTGGTGGCTGAAACTTCGACAGTTTCACGGGCTGATAGTGAAAAGGTTTCACTGCGCGAAGAGGAACACCAAGGGCATTCTCTCACAGATCCTGTTGCCTGCTTTTTTTGTCTGTGTGGCCATGACCGTAGCTCTGTCTGTGCCTGAGATTGGTAAGAAGGACACAGGGCACCTTGAAGTTGTGATTTGTTGCTGTTTTTAACAGTTGACAGTGTGATCCAAAATCTTATATTGCAACATTAGTAGTTTTATATCAAGTTATCTAGCGTTTTACCGGTACATCACAATATAGATGTGTGTGTGTGTGTGTGTGTGTGTGTGTGTGTGTGTGTGTGTGTGTGTGTGTGTGTGTGTGTGTGTGTGTGTGTGTGTGTGTGTGTGTGTGTGTGTGTGTGTGTGTGTGTGTGTGTGTGTGTGTGTGTGTGTGTGTGTGTGTGTGTGTGTGTGTGTGTGTGTGTGTGTATATATTCACAGTACAGTATGACTGTTTTATAGTTTAGATTAAATAAATGCAACCTTGGTGAGCATTAAAAATGAAATGCTTTCCAAATGAAACCACTTTTATTTGAATTATTTTACAGGACAATATCATATATTTTAATCAGTGCAATGGTTATCTGGCACTAAATGATACAGATCTTAATTAGCCTTGAGTGATGACTATCCTGATGGTCTCTCTCTGGTTCTGTAGGTGACCTTCCTCCCCTGATTCTGTCTCCATCTCAGTATCACAACTACACACAGCCTCGTGGAAACTTTATCCCTTATGCCAACGAAGACAGACTTCAGTACAGGTCAGCCGCAAGGTCATTGTACAGCAAAATAACACTTAAAATATATAATGCCACTTCAAATAGCTAAAGACTTATTTGCCAGTTAATTACAATAATAGCTGATTGTATTTGAAGTAAAATAAAATCTTCTCTCTCAACCTTTCTTTGCTTAAGGAGTAAACTTTCTCCAGACGCAGGCCCACAGAGGATTGTTAACACCCTCCGTCTACCCTCTGGAGTTGGGGCGACTTGTGTACTGAAAACTCCCTTCAACAGCACTCTGGACCAACTGGCTCAAACTCTGAATCCATATGCCAACAACTCCAAAACCCTAGCAGCCCGCTATTTTGACTCTATGTGCCTGGATTCCTTCACACAGGGTGTGCCTTTGTCAAATTTTGTGCCCCCGCCACCTTCTCCTGCCCCCTCTGATGACCCAGAGGCGCATTTTGAAGATGGCCTTTGGAACTACACTGCCGCTCCTCCTACTACTGTCCGAGGTCAGGGTTTGCAGTTCTTGCAATGTTGAAAAGTTGTTGTGTGTGTGTGTGTGCGTGCTTTGCGTGCTTGTTTAAACCAAGATTCAGGATTCTTTTATGAATAAAAAGTTCAAAAGATTTAAAATAGAAGGATTTTGTACAATTACATTTGATCAATTTAATTTGGTTTAATATTATAAATTATATGTAATAATAAATAATATTCTTTTATATATATATATATATATATATATATATATATATATATATATGTATGTATATGTGTGTGTATGTATATATTATATTAAATAATATGTTCCTTTTAAATATGCATGAGTTCACTCTTATTCGTATGTAGAAAATGCAAACCTTTTTTGCCTCATAATCACATTGATTTATGAACTTTAAATCATGCAGCATGCAAAATCGGATTTTTTCTATTCAAAACGACAAAATTTCATAAAAAGTTGAGTAGTTTGCATTAATAGATCTATTAGTCTAAAGTCTATTACTGTCAGTAGCTGAAGATTTTTATCATAAAACGGTTGTCTATGACTTGCATCTACTTATATCTTTCCACAAACTCTTGTTGCGCTGTGACTGTGACAGTAAGACCCGCCTTCTTTGATTTGATTGGCCATCTTGATCATTTTGGCATTGACGAGTGCTGTTAGACCACTGAGGTAGAGCAGCCTAAAAATGTTACTTTTAAAAATGTTTGTCATCCTAAAAACAATCAGCTTTACTCATTCTACACTAAAAAGATAATAAAACAAAATTATTGCCCACCTCTCTTCCAGTACCCCCTCCCCAAACTCTTTCTATGCTGCACACCTGCTGCAATCCTTGCATAATTTTGATTCTTTTGAAACATCTTCTGTGCCAACTTTTTCCATGAAACTGTGTAATATCTATTGTTACTCTCCCTGCTGTGCTTCCACAGAGATGGCAACATCTCCCCCAACACTGCCCTTGACCATCCGGGAGCCGGTGCGCTGTATTTGCTCCATGCAGGGCACAGGCTTCTCCTGCCCCAGTGGAGTCGGGGGCCGACCGCCCCTCATGAAGGTAGTAACAGGAGATATCCTGGTGGACATCACAGGTCGCAACGTGTCCGAATATCTCCTGTACACCTCAGATCGTCTTAGATTACACAGGTAATCTTCTGAAAGGATGTTTGACATGTTTGGATGTTTCAAATATAAAAAGGGTGTTTATATAAAACTCTTCAAAGGTACAGTAGCAAAAAAGGAGCCATCTTAATTCTAAATCTCCTTGTTACTACTAAAGGTCTGAATTACTATGTTTGGGATGTAAAATACTTTATCAATACATATTAAAATAAAATATTATATTATAAATATAAAATATTATTTTTAATTTATTTATGTATTGATAAAGTATTTTACGTCACAAACAGTAATTTAGACCTTTAGTAGTAACAAGGAGATTTAGAATTAAGATGGCTCCTTTTTTGCTACTGTACCTTTGAAGAGTTTTATATAAACACCCTTTATATTTGAAACGCTTACTCCAAATTTGTGGGTTTGCTGCTAGGTCTAATAACTTTTTTAATAAGCGTCTTTGCAATGCAAAGTGGAAAGGCAGGCCAAGTTGCTGAATACTCAATATGTTGCAATATGATAAAATCATTGCTTATTTGTTAATGTGCTTGTTTACTGATCCTTATAATATCACTGCAAACCAATCATTTTTTCCAAAGCTTGAAATTTTGGGCTGGCATTTACTGATATTATAAAGCTTGGATTAGCCAGGACATTTTTTTAATATAACTCCATCTGTATTTGTCTGAAAGAAGAAAGTCATATACATCGAGGATGGCCTGAAAGTGAGTAAATTATGGGCTAATTTCATTTGTGGGTGAACTAACCCTTTAAATAAACTAAATGATTGTAGAAGTCTGACATAAGTCACAAGAAGATTTAGTTTTGACAGGTTTTGTCAACATTTTCATTAAAAAAAATCAAAAAATAAATAAAAATAAAACATGAATGGATTAATCGTTCCAAATAAGATCAAAAAGATGCACTTAGAAAATATATGAATTTCCATTTCCGGCCAACTTTAATTTTTAAATTCAGAATTTTTTTTATCCTGTAGATATGGAGGCTTTACTGTAGGAAACATTCAGAAATCTGTCCCAGCGTCCTTCGGGAGAAAAACGCAACCTATGGTGCGCAAAATAGCAGTAAGGAGATCCTCACAGGCAAGTCAGAGCACCCTTTATAGCCAATACATTTTTATAGGTAATATTTCATCATAGGTTTAATGTTTTTGTCTTGATCTGCAGGTGCTTTACAATAACAAAGGCTATCACAGTATGCCCACTTACCTAAATGTCCTCAACAATGCCATCCTCAGAGCCAATCTGCCCAGTAGTAAAGGAAACCCTGCTGCATACGGTGAGTTCACAGGCTGAAGATTAAAAACTTTGACTGTTTATGTTCTTTCTCTATGATTGTGTGTGTTTTACTGACATCTTTTTAAATCATCTTAATTAATTGGTGTTTGTCATAAAGATTGTTTAGATGCGCTGAAATCCTGTAAATAATCTTATTCACAGGCATCACAGTGACCAATCATCCCATGAACAGAACCAGTGCCAGTCTTTCTTTAGATTATCTGTAAGTCTTACTTTTCTCTCTGCTTCCTTAGACACTCATTGCTTATTTTTTTATTGGTATTTTAAGTTGACATGAAATGGAAGTGATAGACTTATTATTGTGATGTATACCAGAGTGAACTTCTTTTCAAACAAGTAAAATATGTAAGGTAATTAATTTTTGTCTATCAAAAATTGATTGGATCATTGGATGATTGTTGTTTGATATATTATTGTGATCTCATGTGAGTGACAGGTTGTTTGTGCCAGTAAACACGTCATCAGAGAAGAGATGACACTGCAAGTGGGAGGGGAAGTTTTAATTGGATTAAGGATTATTAAGGCACATTAGTTAAACAAATAAAATAATAATAATAATGTGCACAGATTATTTATTTAAAACAAACACTGCAATATTCCATAAATAAAAATAGTCAATGGTAGGGAAAGTACAAAAAACATGATTCCAGCCAAAGAGCTGGAAAATATGCATTGTACAAAGAGAATATGACACATGCTAATTTGCATCTCAGGTCCCTAGAAAGGATTTTCTTAATAATAAAATAAATACTACCAGCCCTACCAACTTCCAACCCTTATTACCTTTAAAAACATACATACACGCATAAATACAGTATACACACAAAAAAAATTGAAAGAAAAATACTAAATACGTATTTTAAGGGTACTTACAGTATAAGCAGGCAGTGGGTGGAACTAAAGAGTCGGAGCACACACACTCACACACACAATACATCATGGCATTATCCCTGAATAACTTCCGATTCACTATATGTTCGTGTTGTTCATTATATGCACTTACGCACCGATTGGCAACAAAACAGACGTTTCACTCACCGCCTGCGGTTTCGACTCTTGACCAGAAACAGTCAAACACACTTGCAGAACTCCGTTGCTGCTCTGGAAAAACAAACTGCATTCACTGTTTCCTTAATGCTGGGTTATTTGGGAAGCTGAACAAGGTTATCTTTCCCTCACAACCAAAAACACACTTCTTTAGTGACATTGTTGATTTTGTGGTCTAAAAACAAAATGACAGCGCAGCCGATGGCTTCTGTAACCAGAGTCAAGCAGTATGCTGAAGAAGGGCGTCATACAGGGCCATACGTCAAAAAATTAAAGGGGAGGGGGGAGTGTTGAGCAATTTTTTGCATGTGAATCCAACGCTGTAAATATGTCAGAAAGCATGAAATATCTCCCCCCCCCCCCCCAAATAAAAAAATAAAAATAACATTGTAATTTTGTACAGCTCTGGTTTCTCTTAAGCCAGTGTTAAACCATCACTGTAAAAGCCTTTGTCATGTACTGCTTTTTTTTCATTCTGCAATATGTTCCAGAATTGAGAGCCAACCCTTTACAGAAAAAAATGTTTTTTTTTCAAAAGCTCCTTCTGATTTTAATATCCGCTCTTCATCTCCTTCTAGGCTCCAGGGCACTGATGTAGTTATTGCCATCTTCATCATTGTAGCCATGTCCTTCGTGCCAGCGAGCTTCGTGGTCTTCCTGGTAGCAGAAAAGTCCACCAAGGCCAAACACCTGCAGTTTGTTAGCGGATGTGATCCTGTCACTTACTGGCTAGCAAACTACATATGGGACATGGTAGGGTGAAGGAGAGACTATGTGGGATTTGGTGTCTGTTCACAAACAGGAACAGTCCTGAGGGTTAAATTGGTTAATGCACATATTTCTTTTGTTGTTTTTTGCTAGCTGAACTACCTGGTTCCAGCCACATGCTGTGTCCTAATTCTGTTTGTGTTCGACCTTCCTGCATACACATCACCTACAAATTTCCCAGCAGTGCTCTCTCTCTTCCTCCTTTATGGGTAAGCTCTTTCTGCATGAAGACTAAGTCAGACATGGAGTGACAACAAATTAAATAGTTTTGTCAGTTTTATTTAAGTCTCGAAAATCCCACGTAAAATGTGACATTTCACTCTTTCTTTCTAGCTGGTCTATAACCCCCATCATGTATCCAGCCTCTTTCTGGTTTGAAGTGCCCAGCACAGCTTATGTTTTCCTCATAGTGATTAATCTCTTCATTGGCATCACAGCCACGGTGGCCACTTTCCTCCTACAGCTCTTTGAGCATGACAAGGTATATCAGAGAGAGAAATTGTTTACCATTATACATTTTTATCATGGCATGTATAGAGTGTATAAACTGGATCCTCTTTCTTTAAAAAGTAATAGTTTGACGCAAATTCCATTTAGACTGTGAATGATTAAACATGTTAGGTAAAATAGTATATAATGTGTGTAAAATGAACATAATAAAATGTATGTAGAAAGGAAAATTCCTAAATGTCTGATTCTTAGACATTTGATTTTTGGCTAAATGACTTCATGTCATTCCTCAAAGTAGAAAAATTTGCATCCTTAAAATTATAATTTTTTTTTTTTTTTAAATAAAATATGGCAATATGGTTTCTCTCATACCTTGGCCAATTACAAACATTTATTGTAAATGGAGATAGCACTCAGCCCCTAAGCCTATGATGAATGATATTTAATAAATAAATCAAAATAATCTAAATGTCCTGTCAATAAATCAAAATTATACATGTATCTTAATATCAATAAATGTGTATATATGTCATTTAAATAAATAATCAATCAAAGTGTATAAATATAATGTTTATATTAAATAAACATAATGTTTAAACATAATATAATGTTTATATTAAATACATTTTCCTCTAGAATTGTTTTTAATTGTATTTCATTTTTTATGTTGAAAGTTTCCCCATTTGGCAGTGGGGTTGGGGTGTATGCACTTTTTTTTTTTTTGCTTTTTTTCCTTTTTAATTTTTTTTATTGGGCAGTTTTCTGGTGACAGTATTATTTTGATGTCAAACTCATTATTTTATTGAAAAGTCTTTATCTCACTAAATTGTGGATTTGGCCTGTCCCACCAAAGTGTTCTTGACCTTTGATGGTATCTAATGTTTAATATCATATACCAGTGTAGCATTTTATCACTAATATATGTTTTTGTTTTTTACTTTACAGGATCTGAAGTTGGTAAATAGCTATCTGAAGTCTTGTTTTCTCATCTTTCCCAACTATAACCTTGGTCATGGTTTGATGGAGATGGCCTATAATGAGTATATCAATGAGTATTACGCTAAGATAGGTGTGTTTGTGTGTTCCCCGTCTCAGGGCATTGTTGAGGAACTTTCTTTGCTCTTTTCAAATGGTAAAATGCCTTCTCTTTCTTCCAGGCCAGTTTGATAAGGTGAAGTCTCCGTTTGAATGGGACATTGTGACACGGGGACTGGTTGCAATGACCATTGAGGGTTTCGTTGGCTTTCTTATTACAATTCTGTGCCAGTACAACTTCCTCAGGAAACCCCAGTGAGTGTGATTGTATGTAGTATGTGTTGGTCTTTGACAGTCGAATATGATAATGTTCTAAAGGTCACCATTTCCATCTGATTGAAGGAGAGTGCCTGTCAGCAGCCAGCCAGTTGAGGACGATGATGTTGATGTGGCCTGTGAGAGACGCAGAGTGCTGAGGGGAGATGCTGACAATGACATGCTGAAGATTGACAACCTAACCAAGGTCAGGCACTCAGTGACATTTTAAAAACGTTCTCTTTACCCCTGGAACCATCACTCTGATGTTCTTAGAACCCGCGTCCCCTTACAGGTGTACAAGTCTCGCAAGATGGGCCGGATCCTGGCAGTGGACCGTTTGTGTCTGGGGGTCCGTCCTGGGGAGTGCTTCGGGCTGCTGGGAGTGAATGGAGCAGGAAAGACCACCACCTTCAAAATGCTGACAGGAGATGAGAGCACAACGGGGGGAGAGGCCTTTATCCAGGGACACAGGTGCTACATTCAGACCATATCTGATGTCATAGTTTTTTTTTATTTTATTTACCTGTTTTGATGTTAGCATGTTGCACTGCCAACGACACTATTGATTAATTTTCAGCACTGGAAATGCAAGGTATTTTTGAACAGAATATAGAATAGGTCTAAAATTAAACCATATTTAAAAGGGTAAAAACATACTTTAAAGGGTTAGTTCATCTAAAAATGAAAATTCTCTCATTAACTACTTACCCTAATGTCGTTTGACACCCGTAAGACCTCCGTTCATCTTCGGAAACACAAATTAAGATCTTTTTGTTGAAATCTGATGGCTCAAACAGACCTTCATTGACACCAATGTCATTTCCTCTCTCAAGACCCATTAAAGTCACTAAAGACGTCATTACAAAGTCCATCTCACTACAGAGGCTCTGCAATAATTGTATAAAGCGAGGAGAATAGTTTTTGTGCACAAAAAAACTAAATAACGACTTATATAGTGATGGGCCGAATTCAAAACAATGTTTTGAACAGTTATGAATCAGCGTATCGATTCATGATTCGGATCGCGTGTCAAACTGCTGAAATCACGTGACATTGGCGATCCGAATCATGAATCGATAAGCTGATTCATAACCGTTCAAAACATTGTGCACAAAAACTATTCTCGTTGCTTCATAAAATGATTGTAGAGCCACTGTGCTGAGATGGACTTTGTAACGACGCATTTAGTGCCTTTTATGGGTCTTGAGAGAGGAAATGACATTGGTGTCAATGAAGGCCTTTCTGAGCCATCAGATTTCCCAAAAAATATCTTCATTTGTGTTCCGAAGATGAACGGGTGTCGAACGACATGAGGGTGAGTAATTATTGACAGAATTTTCATTTTTTGGGTGAACTAACCCTTTAAGTTTAAAACAAGAGAATGCTTTCCCATCACAGAAATAAATGTATATTTTTAAAAATATATTCAAATACAAAACATTTCTATTAAATTGTTATACTATTTTACGATGATTTACTGTCATCAAATCAAATATCAAATAATTTTTATCAAATATTTATATCAAATATCATTTATTTTTCATCTAATAAATGCAGAGATTTCTTTGATATACACACATATATATATATATATATTAAAGTTTTTGACCAACAGTGTAGGAGTATGGATTGATGGATGGATGTGTTATTGCTTTAAAGCTTTTTTATGTTTTCTTATTTAATTCATGTTGTGTGTACTGCTAAATTTAAATGTCTTAGTTATTAGTATGAGCCTTTGATTGTCCTGCAGTATCTTGCGGGAGCTTTTACGTGTGCAGCAGAGCATCGGCTACTGCCCACAGTTCGATGCTCTGTTTGATGACCTGACTGCTCGAGAACATCTGGAGCTGTACACACGCCTCCGCGGCATCCCCTGGAAAGATGAGGAACGGGTGAGCACACAGACACACACTCTGTATAGTCACACAGCATTTTATAATTGGTTGTCATGCACTTATCATTGATAGTCAAGTATGGATAAGAGCTCCTGAAAGCTCTCTGGAAATCAGTGTGATAAAGCACTTAGCAATCTATAATTGTGAACTGCAGTTTAAAGTTTATTGTTGGATTTGTCTTTACTGTCGAGAATAAAATATGTTTTATTGAGATTTTTACAGTACAACTCATTCGCTCTCACTTTGTGTCCTGAAGGTGGTTCAGTGGGCTCTGGAGAAGTTGGAGTTGTCCAAGTATGCTGACAAACCTGCTGGCACCTACAGTGGAGGAAACAAACGCAAACTCTCTACAGCTATTGCTCTGATTGGATACCCCTCACTCATCTTTCTGGTTTGATATCACTCTTTTTTTTCAGTAAAACATTTATGACATTTTTTGCAACTAAGCTGTGTTTGATTACTGTTTATAGGTCTAAACATGATCTTGTTTGTCATTATAGGATGAGCCCACCACAGGTATGGACCCAAAGGCTCGTCGATTCTTATGGAACCTGATTCTTGATATCATCAAGACAGGACGTTCTGTGGTGTTGACGTCACACAGGTGTGGTAACTAGAAATCATGTTTTCTGTTTATATGTCATTTTAATAGCAGTGACCTTTTGCTCTGTAATGTACTGATATGTTTATTTGTAGTATGGAGGAGTGTGAAGCCTTGTGCACTAGACTGGGCATCATGGTTAACGGCAGGTTCAAGTGCTTGGGAAGCATCCAGCATCTCAAAAACAGGTTTGAAATGTCTCAGCCACTTAAATGTGGGATTTAGGAGTGTAGTGCATTTATATATTTTTGCCACACTGTTCTGTTATATTTGTTTCAGATTTGGGGATGGATACATGATAACAGTACGTACTAAGACCACCACTAGCGTCAAGGAAGTGATACGGTTTTTCAACAGAAATTTTCCAGAGGCCATACTAAAGGTGCATCTAATGATTAATATTCAGTGCTAAAAATGCAAAGTATTTTGGCAGAATATAGAATGTATTTTGAATACATAAAAAATGTTGTACCTCACTGACCATTCTTTTAAGCACAAAACTTGCATTTTAGGGAAGTTTTCTTTTGACTTTAGCAAGCTAACGTGTTTATACAAATATATGTTTGTGTACGTATTCATGTAGACAATAGGTCAATAAAAAATCAAGTATTTATGTTTTAAATAAATGCTGTTCTTTTTTAACTTTATTGAAAAAAGTATAACAGGTTATAAAAAAAAAATATTAAGCAGCATAACTAACATAATTAAGCAGTTTCCAACATTGATAATAACTGAGTATCAAATCAGCATATTAGAACTGGAAATGTAGATATTTCATGTGCTATGCATCTGTTCTATATATAATATATATATACAGTACAGGCCAAAAGTTTGTACACATTGCTTTTTGTAATGTTTTGGAAAGAAGTTTCTTCTGCTCATCAAGCCTGCATTTATTTGATCAAAAATACAGAAAAAAAGTAATAATATTGTGATATATTATTACAATTTAAAATTATTGGTTTTCAATTTATTATACTTTAAATGATCATTTATTTCTGTGATGCAAAGCTGAATTTTCAGTATCATTCCTCCAGTCTTCAGTGTCACATGACCCCATTCTAATATGATGATTCATTTTCAAAGTTGAAAACAGTTCTGCTGCTTAATACTTTTTCATAACCTGTGATACTTTTTCTTATAATACTTTGATGAATGAAAAGTAAAAAATAAAATAAAAAAAGAAGCAAATGTTTTAAAAATAGAAATCTTTTGTAACAACAATCTACACTACTGGTCAGTAATTTGGGGTCAGTCATTTTTGTTCTTTCTTTTTTTGAAATAAATCAATAATTTTATTCAGCAAGGATGTGTTAAATTGATAAAAATTTATAGTAAAAGGGGATCTATATTATTTGAAAATATGTTTTTATTTTGAATAAATGCAGTTCTTCTGAAATTTTAATTCATCAAATATATTAGGCAGCAGAACTGTTTCCAAAACTCATAATAAATCTGAATATTAGAATGATTTCTGAAGGATCATGTGATAGACTGGATGTCACGTGACACTGAAGACAGGAGTAACAATCCTGAAAATTCAGCTTTGCATTACAGAAATAAATTATAATTTAAAGTATAATAAATGGAAAACCCAATATTTTAAATTGTAATAATATATCACAATATTAAAATATCTTATGTATTTTTGATCAAATAAATGCAGGCTTGATGAGCAGAAGAAACTTCTTTCAAAAACATTACATATAGTAATGTGTCCAAACTTTTGGTTAGAAGCAGGAAAAATGTGCAAGCATAAGGATTTTGACAAGGGCCAAAATGTGATGGCTAGATGATTGGGTCAGAGCATCCGCAGCTCTTGTGGGGTGTTCCCGGTCTGTAGTGGTCAGTGTCTATCAAAAGTGGCCCATGGAAGGAACAGTGGTGAATCAGCAACAGGGTCATGCAATGAACAACTTTTTCATTGCAACTAACTGGACTTAAAGGATCTACTGCTAACATCTTGGTGTCAGATACCACGGGGCATTGCACAGTCCATGCCTCGACAGTTCAGAACTGTTTTGGCAGCAAAAGAGGGACCAACACAATAAATAAATATATATATATATATACACACTCACCTAAATGATTATTGGGAACACCTGTTCAATTTCTCATTAATACAATTATCTAATCAACCAATCACATGGCAGTTGCTTCAATGCATTTAGGGGTGTGGTCCTGGTCAAGACAATCTCCTGAACTCCAAACTGAATGTCAGAATGGGAAAGAAAGGTGATTTAAGCAATTTTGAGCGTGGTATAATTGTTGGTGCCAGACAGGCCGGTCTGAATATTTCACAATCTGCTCAGTTACTGAGATTTTCACGCACAACCATTTCTAGGGTTTACAAAGAATGGTGTGAAAAGGGAAACACATCCAGTATGAAGCAGTCCTGTGGGCGAAAATGCCTTGTAGATGCTAGAGGTCAGAGGAGAATGAGTCGACTGAGTCAAGCTGATAGAAGAGCAACTTTGACTGAAATAACCACTCATTACAAGCGAGGTATGCAGCAAAGCATTTGTGAAGCCACAACACACACAATATTGAGGTGGATGGGCTACAACAGCAGAAGACCCCACCAGGTACAACTCATCTCCACTATAAATAGGAAAAAGAGGCTACAATTTGCACTAGTTCACCAAAATTGCACAGCTGACGACTGAAAAAAATTATTGCCTGGTCCGATGAGTCTCGATTTCTGTTGAGACATTCAGATGATAGACTCAGAATTTGGCGTAAACAGAATGAGAACATGGATCCATCATGCCTTGTTACCACTGTGCTGGCTGGTGGTGGTGGTGGTGTAATGGTGTGGGGGATGTTTTTTTGGGCATCGTTTAAATGCCACGGCCTACCTGAGCAGTTCTGAAGGCAATAGAGGGTCAAACACAGTATTAGTATGGTGTTCCTAATAATCCTTTAGGTGAGTGTATATGAAAATGAGTTTTCATATTTGTAGAAAGTTGCAAGAAACTCTCACAAGGTGTTTTGTGCAATGCTGACAACTAAGTATACATGTGCATATATTTTAAGCTTGCCCCGCTTGCATTAAAATTTGTAAACTTCTGCGTATTCCTTCACCTAAGGAGCGGCACCACACAAAGATTCAGTACCAGCTGAAGTCAGAGAACATCTCTTTGGCTCAGGTCTTTAGCAAGATGGAGCAGGTGGTGGAGGTGCTGAGCATCGAAGATTATTCTGTCAGCCAGACAACCCTGGACAACGTAAGTATATCTCAGGGAAACGGTACAGTAATAGTGAATAAGTAAAGTAATTAAAGTGAATTAACAGTAGTTTCTTTGACTGACAGCTAGTCAAACTCCATATTATAGATGCAAAAGAACTAAATGTGTCCAATATGAACCCAAAAGCTGTATATACACTGTAACTAGAAAAAGTTGTAATATCTTATTTTCTTTTCTTAGGTCTTTGTTAACTTTGCAAAAAAGCAAAGTGATAACTTGGAACAACAAGAAAGTTCCCCATCTAGTGCTGGTCAGTCGCCACTGCAGCGGCTGCTAAGCATCCTCAGGCCTCGTCACGCTAACACCGAACTCAACGCTCTTGTAAGTGAAGAGCCAGATGAACTTGAGAGTGATGATGATGAAGGATTGATCAGCTTTGAGGAAGAGAGGGTAAGACTTGGGACACAAAAACAAAAGCTATATTTCAGTTAGTTATTTAATAATTCAATTAAATCTGCTTGGCACAGTGTGAATGAGACGCATTTGCTCTTTACCAGTCTTCTTGGGTTGTGATTTACAGACATTTGTTAGGTTTTATTAAAAAGTAAAAAAAAAAAAAAAACACAGTTCACACGTCTCTTGGCAACTCTTTTTGGGAAGTTGAAATATTCATATCAATGTTTTTGTTGATCCTAAGACTACTGTACTGCATTATTTGAAAGACTTGTGTGTCATTTTTATTTTGTCTTCTCACAGGTACAGTTGTCCTTTAACACAGATACTCTGTGCTGAAATATCTGTTAATCTCACAGGCAGAGAGATGGTAAAAAAAAACCAAGCCTCAAGTTCAGACCCGTGTGAAAGACATTTGTGTTTTTTTCTCTCCCTGGAGAGGATCCATCTTTCTGGCCCAGTGAGTGGGTTGTTGTTTCCATTTGCACTTCAGTAGCGGAGCGAGAGAACAGCTCTATTGGGAACTCCAAACAGAGATGCGGACACAGTCGGGGGCCTGAACGTGATCGGGCCAGAGAGGTTGGTACTCTGAGGTACTCCGTCCACAGCCTCCCCTCCTGCGTTCTGGAGATGATAGTTTATGGAAACGTGTATTACTGTACTTCATATTCAAGCCTGCTGGATGGGAATTAAAGAGAATGTATTTCTTAGATTATACAAATGGCCGTATGGTTTATTTTGGTATTGCTTTAAATTTGAATAAGTACGTACTATCTTTAAACTGATCTCACATTGAAATTGTTTTAATTGTGGTGTTGATGTCATAACCTCATAATCATCCCTCAAGGAATGGGTTCGGCATTTGCAACTTGTTCTTTTTATGACTGTTTATCCTCACGTTCAGTTGAAACGGTTGAAACTGTACATCTTTTTTCTTTAATCTGACCTAGTTTGTTTATCTGTACCTGCATTGAGAGCATGCTCTAAAAGACAAGCCTGTCGTGTTGTGGGTTGAAGAAATTTTGCTATGCTTAAATGTTTTGAACAGACCCGTTGTTCTTGTTGAAGAATGCAAATGTACCTGTGCACCTTCGTTAAAGTTTTTACATTGGACATTCAATAGTGAATGACTCGTGATCGATTCAAAGGCCTTTAGTCGAACCGGACAGAACAAGCCCTGCTATCGAGATGTTTGTGGTCTTGTCATTGAATGTAAACGGCATAAGTGTTTTGTGCTGACTTTTGTGTCTCCTGAACCAGGGGTTTCTCTTTTTTCTTTTTTAAACAAATAGTAATCGAAACAGGTGTCCGGGCGTTACCGCGAATGGTTAAAAGCTGCATAATACCAGATGTCAGTAGAAACGTTCATAATAAGTGTCACTTTATCACTGTGAAGCCAAAAGTGAACTTTGAGTCACTGTTAATACAGATAGACCGAAATCAGGTCATTGCTTTTGATTATCGTATTTGAGAACCCTTGAAATATGTTTGTTGATCGAATAGCAGGAGGTTTTGATTTTGTTGTTTGCACTGTAATGTATTGCAAGTGTAATTATTTTTTTCATTTTACCTGAAATTAGCCATTTATGTTGTTGATTTGAAATGATGCTTCTCCTTCATGCCAGTGATGTACATGATGGTTAGGTCCTATCGCTCAGTGACAGTCTAACCGTGCTTAATCTCTGAATCTTGCAAAATTGTCAGCACTTAGTACTATAATGGTGTCTTATTTTTCTGACATTGCTGCGTTGAAGTGTATGATCAACACTGTCGAGCTCCTCAAAGAGGAAAGCAAAGGATAAGGAAGCTGTTCATGTACGATGACCAAAGGGAAATGAGTTTTTGAAATGTGTAAGTGAATTGTGACCAGCTATGTGAAAACTGACCTAATGAACTCTGAAGAGTCTCACTTTGATAATTAAGGCATCTGGGCCGCTTCAGTATATATTTCCTGCTAACAAGAACCTCAACAGCCTAACTAAAGATCAGTGCAAGCTGCTTTTCACTTTGGAAATGAACGTGCAGTGATTTAAGACACCAGCAAACATGAGTGTGGTTCTGTATCATATAAAATAGCATTATGGTTAAGGAGGTGATTTAGTTTTTTTCTTTGTAGTAAGTGCTTTGGAATGTAACTTCGGTACATGTGAATATGATTCAATATTTATGAACGTTTTTTCATCCAGTAATACCCATGTTCAGGTGAATTCCCTTGTAACAAGATTGACTGGACCTTTTCAGCTCGTTTTCAATTACCTTTATTGTTTCCATTCTCTTGTGCTAACTGGGGTGAACTGATGTTTTTAATATTAACAGGGAAAAAAGAGAATAATTAAATCAATAAATTGTTAAATTGATTTTCTGACTTTTTTTATTTGTACGTCGAGTCTTTTGAATAAAATAACATTTTCAGTGATCACATTTATTTAAAAATACCATTTTTATTAGCAAATTTAAAAAGGAAAAATAAAGAAATCATAAAACCTTTAATAAATGCATGATGACTTAAAACGGTTCATGGTGTAGTTACTATGTAGTAATGTTTTAAAAACTGATAGTGTGTTGAGTTGATTAAAAACAAACAGTTCATGTTTAATAAAAGGTCACGTTGACATCATTCATTGTCTCCATCATCAAAGGCCACACCTGTTGCAGGTTTTTTTCTGTAAAATAGATAGAAATGGTCAGTGAACAGGAGGTGAAGAAATGAATTTCACAGATACATTTATTTATTTGGGAGTCTAAAGTCAATTTAAATGTTCACCTTTTTGTTCCAGGGTTGATGAGAGAATCCCCAGGAAAACGTTTTCTAACTGCTACTGTTGGACCCTTCTGCTGTCTAGGTTCAAAATCTAAAAAAGAAAGTGCAATTTAAAAAAGAAAAAAGAAAACATCTTATAATTTAGGCTGGTAATTCTTAACATTTTTGATTCCAACGCTTTGTCGTGACAATATTCAAAAAAGGCCTCCTATCTAAACTTTCTATCCATCCATTCATTCACATATACAATACAGTACATCCCAATCAGGCATAATATTAGGACCACTGACAGGTGACGTGAATAACACTGATTATCTCTTCATCACAGCACATGTTAGTGGGTGGGATATATTAGGCAGCAAGTGAACATTTTGTTCTCAAAGTTGATGCGTTTGGCACATCAGGAAAAATGGCCACGCGTAAGGATTTGAGTGAGTTTGCCACGGGCTAAATCGTGATTGCTAGGCAATTTGGTTAGATTATCTCCAAAACTGCAGCTCTTGTGGGGTGTTCCTGGTCTGCAGTGGTCAGTATCTGTCAAAAGTGGTCCAAAAAAGGAACCGTAGTGAACTGGTGACCGGGTCATGGGTGGCTAAGGCTCATTAAAGCACATGGGTAGGCTGGAGTGTGTGGTCCAATCAAACAGATGAGCTACTGTAGCTCAAGTTGCTCAAGAAGTTAATGCTGGTTCTGATAGAAAGGTGGCAGAATACACAGTGCATCGCAGTTTGTTGCATATGGGGCTGAATAGCCGTAGACCACTCAGGGTGCCCATGCTGACCCCTGTCCATCGCCAAATGCACCAACAGTGGGCACTTGAGCATCAGAACTGGACCACGGAGCAATGGAAGAAGGGGACATGGTCTGATGCATCACGTTTTCTTTTACATCATGTGCATGGCTGGGTGCTTGTACGTCACTTATCTGGGAAACCCATTGCACCTGGATGCACAATGGGAAGAAGTTAAGCTGGCAGAGCCAGTATGATGCTTTTGGGCAATGTTCTGCAGGGAAATCTTGTGGAGGTTACTTTGACACGTACCATCTACCGAAGCAGTGTTGCAGACCATGTATACACTTTCATGGAAACTTTCATGTCTTTTTCTGGTGGCTGTGTCCTCTTTCAGCATGATAATGCATCCTGCCATAAAGCAAAAATTCAGCAGGAGCATGAGTTTGTGGGGTTAATCTGGCCTCCAAATTCCTCAGATCTCAATCCAATCGAGCCTCTGTAGGATGTGCTGAACGAACAAGTCAGATCCATGGAGGCCCCTCCTCACAGCTTACAGGACTTAAAGGATCTGCTGCTAACATCTTGGTGCCAGATACCATAGAACAGGGCTATTCAAATTTATCTCCAACCCTAATCAAACACACCTGAACATGCTAATCAATGTCTTCAGGATCATTAGAAAATCACAGGTGGGTGTGTTTGATCAGGGTTGGAGCTAAACTCTGCAGCACATTGGCCCTCCAGGGTAAGATTTGAGGGATGCGTGAAGTCAATGCCTTGATGGTTCAGGGCTTTACAACGAACTCTGTTAGAGCTACTTATGGCAATTTATCTGTTAGCCTTAGTCACCTGCTGAGTAATAAAAATACCATCGCTTTTACAATATTTCAAACCTCTCAGTTCTCACCCTCTCCAAAAAGCCCAGCCAGTGTTTATTCTTGTTTTATTACAAGTTCTCTTTTTGCCAGCAGACACTCATATGTTCTGCTTTTTTTTTTAAACTGGTGATTCCCTGGAGGTTGAAGATTTAGCTGCTCCATATCGCCATTTCTCATTCATTGTGACACTAACCTATGCCACTCTCACAACATACATGCAAAGTAGCTAGAGTTACTTTTCTCTATTTACGGATGAGAAAATACAGGCACCATTGAGTGAAGCATGTACACAATTTCCCGCAAAAACTGCCCTAAGATATAAACACCTATAATAGGCTTAACCATAGTGAATCATGGTAAGACAAATTTTATAAATAAAAAAATGTATTCACTCATTATTTCATTTCATATTTAAAGGTGCACTATGCAACTTTCCGTCCACTGGAGGGCGCCTATTCAAAACAAATGTGTAGTTTGATGACGCAAAGTGTAGCGCAGCATCTTGGGAGATGTGGTCTTCACCTCACAGCCGGTGGAAAATAAGACTCGGGCAGAAATCACGTTCATGGATGCGGTTATTAACATTACTGTAGTCTAAAGCAGAGCAGGACCGAGTGTTGTGGACCTGAGCACAGCTGCTGGAGCGATTGTTAAACAAATACCCGCCTCGCGAATACCGGGACTTTTATTATGACGGGACGGGACACAGTCGCCGGGCGCCTGCACTGATCCGCTCTTCCGGTTATGATTTTGAGGTAATGCAGCTCTGTTTATCATATTAGATATTAGATACATGTAAGTGTGTTTAAAACGATGTTATGACGTTACTCCGTGTGTTCACTTGTTCACACTGCTAAGAGTAAAGCGTTCCTGCCAAATAAAAGCCGAAACCGAGGGTAGTGCAGATATCACGCAATTGACAGGCGACTCCCTCAAATGCAATGCTGAAACGTCCCTGTCCTTAGTTAAAATAGCAATTTTCTCACAATTTACAAATAGTTGGAAACATCTGGGATATTGTAGGTACTCAACTGAACAAAATATATAACACCGGCCTAGTAGTTTTTGGATATTTTACTGCAAAAATACTACATAGTGCACCTTTAAATCAGGTTTAAAAAACACTGATTTAAATCCACTTGAAAACAAGCTTAAAGAGTACTGACTTACCAGAACTTCTCTTCTGAGAGCTCTTGACTGGACTAAATGAAGATGAAGCACCTAAAATGATTAAAAACATTAAGCTCAAAGTATTTTGAAAATTAGCGATTATAATAATTGAAAGCATATTTGCTTGCCTTGACTTTCAAGTTGTTGCAGGCTGTCAGCCATTTTAAAAAGCAGATCCTTGACTTCTGTTCTTCCTTCTGAGTCAGTGAGTTTTGAAAGAGACAGACTGAGGTCTGTAGGTTCAGCTCCTAAATGCAGATCAGCATTGTCGTCCTGCAGCTTCACAAATGCTCTTCCAGCCTTACATGCACATCTGTCCAGATACACAAGAGGGTGTTCTCAGACAAGATAGAAGATCTTGCCAACCAAGAAATAAGACAATTACTCATCAAGTTGTTATCATAGATCCTCACTTGAGCTTGAAGGTATAATCCTCTGTGGACTTTAATGCAAACTTCTTAAACTGTAAAGAAATAAAAGAGCTTTGTATTATTGCTATAAAAGAGGAACATCCGTCATGTAGAAAGACTCAAACAAATCCTTACAAGCCTGGACAGAATTTCCTCTGAAAGATGAGTTCTCCAAACATTTTCACCATTGGTAAATCTATAGGAAACAGGACATCGCAATATATATATATATATATATATATATATATATATACACATACACACACACACACACACACACACACATGAAAGCACATAACATATATATGCAATATACAAAAGCACATAACAAAATTACTCAATTTTAAAATGAAACTGTAAACATAAAAAAACAATTCAAGATATTCAGAGTATTTTAATAATACTAAAATAACACTGTAATTAACCTTAATTTCAAATAATTATACAAGAAATCAAATATGTAATCCTAATTTTTCTTAGTAGTTTTATGTAAAAGTAGCATTTGATGGAGTATAACACATCAAACTGCTGTCACTGCTTGACATTCAACTCGTATCAGCTCACGCTCACCCAATGTTTATGTCTCCTGCTGATCGCTTTTGCGTAAAAAACACATACTTGGACTGATCGTTTTTATCCAGCAATGTACAAAGGACAGATTTGGACTCGGGGTTATTTTGATCCATACTGATTAACCGTACAATGACATAAAAAGTGAAAACTGCATGCTTTTCAACCAGGAACTGTTCACCGTAAATAACAACGGCGCGATTTAAATGTTCAGCCAATTAGACTGCAGCCACCCGGAAGTTGTTGTGCCATTCACGTCCTGTTTTTTTTACGATAAAAGGCGAAGATACACGACAATGTTTACGACCTGGAAACTGGTATTTGAAATAAAGTTATGAAATTTAATATACATTCAATATATAAAATATATTTTATAATATATGTGAAAATTTAAGTGCATTATTTACTGACCGCTGGTCTGCTGCGCTGTATAGGGATTATAGTGTGACAGCACGCGTAGTCATTTCTTGGTCAGTTAACGTTAACGTTAGAGATATTATCAATTCTAAATTGCTTCATATTATGCCAAGCCGCTTCGATGGGTTGGAAGTCTCGAACCCGAACCCTGCAAGTGTTTGACACGGAGTTAAGCGCTGATACCTTGGAGTGGTGCCCATTGCCACAGTGGTCTCATGTTCTGGCATGTGGGACTTACCAACTTCAAAAAGGCGATGATAAGGTAATGCAAAATAACCTTATTTCATATAACCAACGTTCATCCTGAATGCTCACTAATTTTCCCCATGAGAAGCTTATAAATCATACATAATTAGTTTTTCTGAAAATGTAAAAATGCAGAAAATTTTGTGGGATGGGTTTAGGTGTAGGGTTAGTTTAATGAGATAGAATATACATTTTGTACATTATAAAAAGCATTATGTCTATGGACAGTCCCCTCAAAGATAGCAAACCAGACGTGTGTATGTGTCTGTGGTATTATTAGTTGTACCAAGTGGTCACTTCTAAAACGTGTTTTCTGTTAACAGCTGACAGCAGAAGACTCTACTGCCCTGAGCAGAATCGGTCGACTTTATTTATTTGACTGTAATCCGCAACCATCGTTCATCCCTCCACTGACCGAGACTCAGAGAATAGACACTCCTGCTATACTCGACCTCAAGTGGTAAGGCAGTCTCACTATTCATTCTGCTCACTACAATGCACTCTGAACCTACACCATTACACACTCCAGATGTATATTGTATTTTGTACATTCTATGTATTATGCATATTGTTATTGTATGTGATGGTGTGGATCTGTTATCCACACATACAGTATGTAATCTCTGGCTGAGGTTATGAAACTCCCTGGACAGATGGTCAGTAATGCAAGTGGTGTATACTGCAGAGCCAAATGACATCCAGCTCCACCGCTCTGGACTTCATGGGTTATGGGTAGGCTTAGGGTGTGGCGGACCTTCTAGCTCCACCCAATATGCTGAAATTATGTCCAGAAAGGGAGAGCTGGACTTCACACTCTACCCATGGCTCTGCGGTGAGCAGCCTGTCCAGTAACGGCATTGATGCTGAGTCAGAATCTTATAGCAATATTTGAATTCTGCAGGTGTCATGTGCCGATATCAGAGCGTCCGTTGTTGGGTATGGCCTCGGCAAGTGGAGAAATCCAGCTGTACAAGCTTATGGAACATCAGGTAACCAATCAAACTCATGCTGCATGAGAAGATTCACATTCGAGGACTGTTCTAGATATAATAAAAGTTAAGCTCTATTGACAGCATCAGTTATTATTTCAGGTTAAATCCAGCCACTGGAATGTTGTTGCAAATGCATAACCAGAACTTCATCTTTAAACTATAATGAACATCTGAAATGAAAATATTGAAAATATTAGTTGAAATATTATAATATTATTATAATATTTTAGTTGAAAATATTATCTGTTTAAAAAAACAATAGTTATTGAGAGAATAAGGAAATATGATTTCAGTTCTTGATTTAATTTAAGCATTTAAAATAAGTTAGATAAATAAAATGATAATTAATATTATTAATTATAGTAAATGTATATAATGATTGTTTATATATATATATATATATATATATATATATATATATATATATATATATATATATATATATATATATATATATATATATATATATATATATAAATTAAATATAATTACATATAATAAGTACTTTACTATAATTAAAAATATCATCATTGTGTCATTAATTATCAAAAACTGAAGTTATATTTTCTTGTTCATAATTTCTCCTGTGATCCACTGTGTGAACAAAAATGTTTTTTAATTGGGTGGGGGGGGGGGGGTATGTTTTTAGTTTCTTTTTGTAAAGCATTTAAATTAAGTTAGATCATTACAATTAAATATTTATTAATTAAATTACAATAAAATAAAAATATTAATATAGTAATAATAATATTAAACTAAATAATATTAATTATATTAATATATTAACAATACAATATTTTACTAAATTGAAATCATCCAGTGGCCCCCTTGGAGATTTGCTCAGGGCCTTAGTCCCCAATATTTTTTGTAAGCATCGGACACTATGTTAAGATGTTTTATTGTTTTTACTTAATTAATTAAGTTTCTTTTGCCTGTTTGGACTGTGTCTCCAGTAGCAGGGCACTTGTGGTTTGGAGTGTGAGTTGAGAGCAGAGTTGGGTCCTGACAGACTGGCCTTGTCTTTAGACTGGTCCACAGGGAGAGGCGAGAGGTGAGGTGCGCTCGTTATTGATGCACTAATGATTTGCCATTTTCTTTTGTCTCTGTATATAATGGTTACTGTTGTCTTTTTGCAGTAGTGATGTGCGTGTGGTGTCCAGTGACTCAACCGGCTCTCTCACAGTGCTGTCTCTGGGGGAAGCCAGTTTAAATGCTGTGTGTCAGTGGAAAGCTCACGACTTTGAAGCCTGGATCTCAGCGTTTAGTTACTGGGATACTCAGATTGTTTATTCAGGTATGAGCAAAACAAGCAAGCAAAAGGAACAGTTTTTCACTGTAGTGCTGTTAAGAGTATCATCATTGATTAAGTGTTGTTATTGCTAAGTAAAACTATTAAAACACTTCTATGAAAATTAGAAATGAAATGCTTGGCAACTAACTAAATTAAAAATAAGTAGATGTTGAAGTATTAAAATGATGACAACTGAAATAATACTTTTTTTAAATTAAAGCTAAAATAGAAGTATTTATTTGTTTCATTACTTTGTAACACTTTACAATAAGGTTTGATTTGTTTGCATTAGTGAACTACATTAGTTAACTTGAACTAACAATGAAAAATACTTAGAAGGCAATTATTATTGTTACTATTATTATTAGTTCATTTTATTTTATACATTATTAAAATCAAAAGTATCTGTTGATATTATTTGATACATCTGAGCTGATATGAAGAAACAATGAACAGTTGTATTTTAACATGAACAAAAATGTATAAATACTGTCTTTAACCAATGTATTGCTCATTGCTAGTTCATGCATTAATTAATAGGACCTTATCATAAAGTGTTACCCATTACTTTTTATAATTGCCATCTCAGGTGGTGATGACTGCAAACTAAAGGGCTGGGATCTGAGAATAGGTCCCTCTTCCCCTACCTTCACCAGCAAGAGGTGAGACAGTTTCTGTGATGTTTCATCCACCAACATTACTTTTAGCCTTTTTTTGAGTCAACTTAAATATTTTCTATGCTGTTTATGCAATCATGGTAAATAAATACTGCTCTCCTGTCTCAGACACACTATGGGAGTATGCAGCATACACAGTAACCCCCATCGAGAGCACATACTAGCCACCGGGAGGTAGGAGGCAAAGAAAAATATAAAACATGAATTATAAATATAAAAGAATAATTATGTTAATCATTGAAAACATATCTGTAAAAAAAGTGTTGTGATAATGAGGTTACTGGTATTCTCTTAGTTTCTGCTGAACCAATCATCAAAACCATAATATTTAATTATGCGTGCATGTTAGTGGTACATTGTCCCTCTTGTAGCTATGATGAGAACGTGTTGCTCTGGGATGGGAGGAACATGAAGCAGCCCCTGAGTGAGACTGCAGTGGGTGGCGGCGTGTGGAGACTCAAGTGGCACCCCAGTCAAGAGCACCTGCTTCTGGCTGCATGTATGCATAATGATTTCCATATTCTCCACTGCCAGAAAGCTATGGGTAAGAACCACTGCCCCTTTTTATGTCAATGATTAATATGTGCACTACCGTTCAAAGGTTTGGGGTCCATGAATTGTTTTTTAATTAAGTAATTTATACTTTTATTCAGCAAGGGTGCATTAAATTGATCAGTGCAGTGACAGTAAAGACATTTCAATTCAACTTTCTATTGTGTAAAGAGTCCTAAATATATCTCAGTATCCACAACAATATTAAGCAGTGCAACAGTATTCAACATTTATAATGATAAGAAATTAAAAAAGGATCATGTGATGCTAAAGACTGGAGAAATAGATTTGCCATCAGAGGAATACATTACATTTTAAAATATATTCAAAAAAACCGTTATCTTAAATTAAGTATTAATATTTCACAATATTACTGTTTTTGTGATCAAATGTATGCAGCCTTGGTGAGACCCCAAACTTTCTAACTGTAATGTAATTTACAATTCTTCATAGTAACTTTCGGTTTCTTCCTAATATCCACATTTGCAGAGGGACAAGATGCACCATGTCCTGTTCTGGCTTCTTATATTCTGCACAACTCTTTAGCATATGGGGCAGACTGGTCCAGACTCTCCCTAAGCAACTCCATGCCACCCTCTCCTCAAGAACCTCCCCAAACCAGCATTGGGCTCACAGAGTCCAGAGGTCATCTCAGGATCCAATATGAATCACCCACAGCCAGCTTTGATACCTCTCTGGAGGACGACTCGGGGCAATACATACCCGACCATTGTCTTTTACCTGAAAAAAGATCAGCTCCAGACCCCTTCTTTAGCCCTGCCAAAGACGCCCAGTCTCTGTCCTGCCTGATGGCTACCTGCTCCTTCTATGACCACATGATGCACGTTTGGAGATGGGACTGGAGCCCAGAGGAAGAACAGATGCCATCTGAACCCACCCCCTCTTCCTGAACACAGTTGCTATGATATGGGCCTTTTGTAAAACAAACCTTACACTTGGAACTGCACATTTCAACTGAGTTTCCTGCAGTATTGTTTGTATTCAATATATGCAGTTTTGGAACATCTTTGTCATTTCTTGACTATATATTTGAGCTAGAAAATGTAAAGAATTATTTTCTAGTGGTATTAGCCCCAATTTAGTTTTGCATTGAGAACTACACAAAGACCTTTTATAACAAATAAACTATAACCATATTAATAGATTCAAGAGTCTACATTTATTTATTCTGTAAAATTTAATTATTTTGAAAATATTTAGTCTCTGTTAAGTTACATTGTTGCATTTTATTTTCCTAATCATTACAAAGTGTATTCATTTCCATGGAGGCCCTAGCTTCCTTCCTTTCAGACCACAGTTTAAAAACATCAGCTATAAGGAATTATTTATTGGCAATGCATCAGTTTTGCCAAGGGTTGGACATTTTTTGTTCCACTTATTTCTAAATAATTTCCTAATGAAGAGCCAAGTATTAAATAGTTTAAATCTTTTATGACGTCTGTTCATTGAAGTTTTTCACCAAACATAACACATTTGTTTACAGTCCATTGCAAACTACTGAAACAGCTCATCTAACGAACAAAGTTCTTGGGATACAACTTGAACAGCTTCCCCTCTTGTGTCTTCTCCAATCCGTATTTCTCAAGATTCTCCTCGTTGAAAAGCCCTTCCTCAATGTCTCTCTCGATCTGTGGGGCCACCACCTGACTGAAAAGCTTCTCTGGAGTCATAGGCTCTTCCGTCCCTGCTGGGGTCTTGTACGACACGTAGGGTTTCAGGTTAAATCCTTCCAGATTAGGCACCACAAACTCTGGTATCATGGCCTGCACAGGTATGAATTTTCTGCTGGAGGTGACGACTCCAGTAGGTCTCGCGCCTCTGCTCTTGTAGAATGTCCTGGGCCCGCGCTTGCTCGTGAACTCCGCCATTCTGTCAGCTCCTCTCACGAGCCCCCGCGTCAGCGCTGACAGCACCCCCATTTAAGAGTGATTTATCTGCAGCAATAACCTGTTTCAAAATCAATTTCATTATATGTTAAACAACCTCTATTTCTGTAAACAATTATATTTTAAACAATTTCGTTTTTCGTAACATTTCTGTAATTGAAATGTATTGATGCATGTATGACACCCATGTGCCGTATTAAGCAATCTTTCACATTGTTTAAGTGAAATAGCAGCAATTGATATTTATGCAGAAACTATCTGCTACAGAACATTACGAAGGAGATGCAGCTGAGCAGGTGATGCTCCATGTGCATTTGTAACTTATGTTGGTAGTTAGTATGAACACTGCCAATATAAAATAATTACGGTTATCTTTAATAAATTGTGTATTTTGTATATTAAGGCAACCGAATAAACAACGATATAATATTTTAAAGGTCGTCTCACTGCATTTAAGTTAAATAAATGCTGGTTAAAATCAATAATGGAAGATATTGCAGTGTAACGTTAGCTGAAACTGCATTCACTTTTCAGAAATCGCACAAAAATAATGTAAACGTCGCTAGCCACATATAAAGTGTAAGGTAATAAAATAAGTAGAGAGATCAATAAAAAGTAACACCAACCTTGAATGGTGTGCTATCGTGCTTTCAAGAAGATCACTCTATTCCCACGTCAAGCGTGGCAAAGAAATCCACTCTAATTGGTCAGATCCGCATGAAGACAGCCAATAGGAGCAACGAATATTGACACAAAGGCTCTACGTCTGTCCGCTACAGTGTTGCCATGTCCCGCTAGTTATGAAATACTTTGAGGGTTATTTTCTCATAATCTACTATGATACATTTCCTATAGTCAGTCGCACGGGTTATATGCTGCAGATATTATTATTGTTGCATAGTTTGTGAGTTTGTTCCACCGTCGATTCGTAAAAAGAGTTTTCCCCGTTTCCATGTATGTGCCGGAGAGTATTGTATTAATTTGTTTAGAATAGATGGACAGTTTATATGTTAATATTTAATCGTATGTGTACTTTTTATTTAATTTAGTAAAAATATAATTATTGAAAGGTACTTTGCAGCAAGTAGAAGTTAAAAATAACTTTTATATATTTCTATAGCTTTGGGGTTAATGCTATAGAAAATCTGCTCAATTAAATTCTCCGTTTCGCAATTCTCCTTTCCCGATAATCCAAATCCACAAACTGTGGCTCGTTTAGGCTTATTTTGGGTGTGTTAATCAATCAGAGAAGATTGATTTTCTTACAGGATCTGGCAACACGTGTGTTCGGTGGAGGGTCTGACATTGTGAATGGAAACCCTGGGAGACTCTAAAGTGCATTGAGTGACAAAAACAGAGTTTGGAAACGCCGTTCAAAAGGTATTTTTTTATTCGTGGACATTATTTGCATGCATGATCTCCACGTTATACAATGGAGGGTCTGACATTGTGAATGGAAACCCTGGGAGACTCTAAAGTGCATTGAGTGACAAAAACAGAGTTTGGAAACGCCGTTCAAAAGGTATTTTTTTATTCGTGGACATTATTTGCATGCATGATCTCCACGTTATACAATAAAATAATGTTGTTTTTAAAAATCTTGACCGTTACACTGATTGACAAGGTATTTGATTACAAGTGCGTTTACAGCCGCGGCTCGTGTGTGTAAACAAAATAGATGTGGTTACCTCTGACCCAGAGCCACATCCGTCCCGCAGCCCCTCCTGAAACAACACAATTCTCATTTTCAGTACTCTTCCTTTATGTACAACAAACTTCAAATTTAAGTTTTAGCGTCGCCTTTACTCTGAGGTGAGCTTTTGACTTTTCCACCTGGCAGAGGGTCTCATAAATCACATCACGTGGTGTCAGGTTGCAGTGAGGGAAGGCAGGCAGTGTCAGATGGTTCCAGGTCTTTTTGAAATAATCCCCACCACTGCCATTTTCTTTTGTAGTTTAGTAGAAAGTTTTGGGAAAGTTGTCATCCTTAGACATTTTGGGAGACATTCTTTGGGACAAAGAAACAGAGCTGAACTACCTGCTAAATTTGATTAAGCAGTCAGTAGAAGTGTCAACAGGCTATGGCCATGTTGACATGCTGAGAGATTTAAACTGCTTGTATTTTCCAGTCACACTTGTTGTTCTTGCTATTACATATTTTGCAATGTGAGTTGCTATTGGATGAAGTGTTACCCCATATTTGGTAGAAATATCTATTTTTATTGTGTGTCAAATGTGTTCATTTATATGTTCTCGTCTTCTTCTCTGAAGATATGGATGACAAAGAAAAAGATGATACGTGCAGTATATATCCGGTAAGACCTCTCAAAATGAAGTCATTAACGATTGACGACAGTGTCTGTGAATGGATAAATACATGAATAAAGCCATGCTATTTTTTTTTAGCTTTCCTACTAAAGTGACTTACAGTACACTATTCAAAGGGAACACCATTAGATTAAACTGGACTTTGTCCGAAAGCATTTGTCTTGTGATTTACACAATGAAACAATGATTGAGCAAGATTTTGATCAGATGACTCCCCTTTTCACAGATCAGCCTCACCTAGTTGAGATTGAACCAGTAACCTTTATGTTAGCAGTTTTGTTCTTGTGGTGTAGTAGCTCAAGCTATGGTTTATAATGTGATTTTTGTTTTATTTTTGTGTATTCTAGGCAGTGCTGCTGCCATCTGGGAGTGAAATTAAGGCTCGTGTGCAGCACTTCGTAGAGGATCAGTTGCAGAGCACCATGGTATAAGACAATTTGACATGTTTTTGTGAATCAGTAGTCCATAGTGTTTGTCTTGCAGACAAAGTTTATTCTATCTTTTGATCTCATTTCATAATACAGTGGACTGGTGTGTTGATTGGAGCAGCTGTTGCAGTTTTACTTATCAGTATTGTTGTCTTTTTTCTGCACCGAAGATACAAGGCTGGTGAGTGTGTGGTCATTTTTGATTTTCAGTGTTTTCGAAACTAGAATTATACTTGTTCAATAAGCATATAGACAATAGCATTGGATGTTGTGCAGTAAAATGTGAAATAAACAGTTTGTGTAATGCCTCGTATTTTTAGACTTTTTTTCTAAAACAATAAAGAACAAAAACCTTTTTTACTTTTAACCTATTTAACTTTTGATTTTCAAGGAGAAGAGCAAGCAGAAGGTCCTAAATATCGCTTCAGAAAAAGAGACAAAGTGCTGTTTTATGGCAGGAAGATCATGAGGAAGGTACCAAAATTTCCCAGTGTGTTACTTTCAACAAAACTGTAGTAAAGGGATACTTCACCGCTTTTTCATATTAAACTATGTTTCCCTTAACTAAGATGAGTTGATACATACCTAATCGCTCTGACACGCGGTGACATTCTGATAGCATTTAGCTTAGCCCACTAAGCCCAGTTCATTCACTATGGTACCAAACAGAGATCAAGTTAGAAGCAATCAAACACTTCCACTTCCAGAGTACTTCGACTCGGTGCAGTAAAAAGTCCCGGCTGAAAAAACGTCCCTCATTGACAGAAATGAGAGAGGGGGGATTTTTCAGCCGGGACTTTTTACTGCGCCGAGTCGAAGTACTCTCACAAGTGTTATTCCGCCAAACATTATAGTTCTCCTTTTTAATCCGCTTAGAGAAGCGCCACGTTTTATTTTGTGTCACCATACTTGATCGTTCAACTATTCGTGTAACTGTATTAAAATAGGGAAAACGTGGAGATGTTTGGTCGCTTTTAACTTGATCTCTGTTTGGTACCATAGTGAATCAACTGGGCTTAGTGGGCTAAGCTAAATGCTATCAGATCGTCACAGCGTGTCAGAGAGATTAAGAGCACGCACTTAATGCATGACGAGACGAGAGAGGTATGCATCAACTCGTATTAGTTAAGGGAATAACATAGTTTAATATGAAAAAGCGGTGAAGTATCCCTTTAATATAATTGTCATGTGATGATTTTAAAATTGCATTGTTGTTATTTGTGGCCCATTCAGGTCCAGACCTTGTCCTCACCACCTACCTTAGGTCCAGTATCTCAAAAGCGAACCAGAAAAAGAACAAAAGTTCTGTCAATAGCTCGCAAGTATGTGAAAAATCACGGATATAGAAAGAACATGTTTCAAACAAACCGTTTCCACAAAGCATCTTAACATCCTATCCATCTCTTGATCAGAATCCTGCGTATCCGAAGGGAGCCTCCAACCCTGCAACCGAAAGAACCTCCTCCGTCACTCTTGGAAGCAGATCTGACTGAATTTGACATGCAGAGCTCTCATCTCCCCTCTGAAGTCCTGTATATGCTGAAAAATGTGAGGTTGGTACCTTGTCATGTCATCTTACAAGAGCGATTGATTCTTTTCCATAATAAACAGTGCACAGAATTGTACATCTGGCAATGTTGTTTGGCACCTAAGGAGTTGTGATATGTGTGCTTCTTAGGGTTCTGGGTCATTTTGAGAAGCCTCTGTTCCTGGAATTGTGTCGACATATGGTGTTTGTGCAGCTGCAACAAGGGGAAGGGTTATTCCGCCCAGGTGACATCGATGACAGCATCTTTGTTGTGCAGGATGGGCGTCTTGACCTGTGTATCCATGAGAGTGTAAGAGCCAAGTGGTCTCAATATGCCTGTTTTTAATCTGTCCATCTTGTGTTATGCCTATTATATAGATGTTCTAATTTTAAGTGTATTTTTCTTCCTCGCATCAGGATGGGACTGAGGTTGTGGTGAAGCACGTTTTGCCTGGAGACAGTGTTCACAGTCTTCTCAGCATCCTTGATGTCATCACTGTAAAACCCATCTGTCTTCTCTTTTACCCACTCTAATATACAAATGTCTGTATTTTGACCTGTTTTAAAGCCCAGTGAGTTTTTAATTATGTCTCACATTTTAAAACCTTATTCTGCAGGGATATCCAGCTCCCTACAAAACCGTTTCAGCCAGAGCAGCAGCCCCAACTACTGTTCTCCGCCTCCCTGCACAGGCTTTCCAATCTGTTTTTGAGAAATATCCAGAGACCCTGGTCAGAGTTGTTCAGGTATTAACCGAAATTCTAATATACATTACCGTAAAAAGTGAGGGTTGGTAACATTTATTTAAAGGTGTCATGAACTGGCTTTTTTTATTTATTTTTATACTGTTGTCTGAGGTCAATTAATGACGTTTGTGTGGTTTTTACATTCAAAAACATCATAACTAATAAGTAATAGGCTATTTTCTACACTGGTTTTCAGTCTTCTGAACGCTGGGTTTTGACAGGCGTGCCGCAATGGAGGCTTGGAAGTAAACGTCCACGGCTAGGATTGGATAAGATTTGCATATTTAATGAGCTTCAGCTCCTGTCATATCTATGCCCCTGTCAGTTCACATGAGGGAGAGATTATTTTGAAAGCAGCAACTGCAATGATTCTCTTGATCACAGGGCTCGTAAAACATCTTTATCAAACAAACACAATGATTTATTTCTCGTCCAACAGCGATTGATTGGAATATTATTTCTGTATTATATGGCCCGCAGGATCGGTCGATATAAGCACAAACTGCGCTCACACACACAAACACACACACGTGTACAACCAGATCAAGGAAGAATTTCTGCCGACGGGTGTACGTTTTGGTAGCCCATCTGGAAAACACACAGCCCCCAGACTACTATTACTACATATAAAAAAGATGTTTTACTCACATAAGTTTGTTGCACCATTCCTGTCGGATCCAATATAGAAGGCACAACATTGTGTCTGCAAATCCAGCACTTGAGACTTGTTTACAAACGATTCCTTGGTGAAATGAAGCGAACACAAGTACGATCTTCTCCACGTGAGCTGGAACTTCATTAAAAATAATGAAGTATCACACATTCCTAATATTATGGTCCGAAGGAAGCTAATGCAGCGACTGTGTTCTTTCACAATATCTTGCTATCTTCTTCCACATTGTAATTGCTGCTGGCTAAGGATCCGAACAGCTCCATGAGTTGGTGGGCGGGGCTACTGAATTACACATTATTTAGAGGTGTGTTTCGTAGCACGATGACGTAAGGTTGAAGCACACCATCTTTTTCTAGGCCTGGTGTCTATCAAAGCTTTTCTTTGACTAAAAAGGAAGTTTTCAGCTCTGAAACTTACAGGATATTCACTGAACAATTTTATATATCAAAAGATGATTTTTCAACTCATTACCCTTTAAAAAAGTTTTTGAAAGAAGCCTCTCAAAAGCTGCATTTTTATAATAAAAAATAATACAGTAACTATTTCAGCTTGTGAGATATTATTTTTTAAATGTTTATGCATTAAAATGTAATTTATTCCTGTGATGGCAAAACAGAATTTTCAGCAGCCATTGCACCAGTCTTTTTGTGCCAGTCCATTTGTTTAAAGACAAATATGAGACTCCAGTCAAATCAGCTGTTAGAAATACCTGATTATTCTACATATGACATGACTTTATGTCAAATAAAGTTGTCTTTATGTAGAAAAAACTATATATGACATTTTTTTTTTTTTCTGTCTTTCAGATTATCATGGTGAGACTTCAGAGAGTGACCTTTCTTGCCCTTCACAACTATCTGGGCCTGACCACAGAACTTTTCAATCCGGTCAGATGTTTTTCCTATAAATCATGTTCTACTTTAAGAAAATATTTTACACTATTGCAGTATTTATTACAGTACATACATTGAATAGTCCATTGCTGTCACATCATGTAGGAAAGTCAAGCTGTTCCACTGGTGTCAGTGGCTGGTATTGTAGGAGAGGCCAATCCAGGCAAAGGACTGCGCAGACAATCACAGACAATTGAGGAAGTGTCTGACAAAGTCCCAAAGAGGTCTTTGGACCATTACAGTGACACAAGTCAGATGTACAGAGGAGAGGGTATGATGTGTTTACTTAGACATGTAGTTAAATGCAAATATTGGCTGTTAATCATTTATATATAGAAATATTAATGCAGACTTTATGGTGTATGGCTTTCCAGTAAAAGTTTTCCCATTATTACCCTAATAATAAAACTATCACTAAGAATTATAAAACAGCATGTGGGTCTAATAACTTGTTCTTTTGTTTTCAGATGGTGGTAAGCCCGTTCATACAGACAGTCCAAACT
The DNA here is from genome assembly GCF_024679245.1 of Pseudorasbora parva. NCBI lineage: Eukaryota > Metazoa > Chordata > Actinopteri > Cypriniformes > Gobionidae > Pseudorasbora > Pseudorasbora parva. The sequence goes on from NC_090174.1 coordinate 43,879,401, forward strand.
ATTTATTCAGAAAGTCTCGCTCACTGTCAACCCCCTTTGACAGTGCACATGGTAGTGCTTCACCATATACCTTTTACAAAATAAATACCCAATACTAACTTGGCTCCCTAGCTTGAATACATGTGGTAATGTGTGCTTATCTTACAGCTGGGGCTCCTGACCACAATATGGCCTTTGACAGAACAAGCATTACAAAAGAGGATTCCCCTTCAAGTCCTATTGCCATACGTAAGGTACATCATTTTATAATTAAAATTAAAATAAGAAGCCTTAAATTGTCATATTTGTTCATATTCTATACATTGCATGTTTGTGTTTATCTTTCATCCTGTCTGAAGTCTATTCGGAAGAAGTCGGTGACTATGCAACATTCTCCTTCAGCTGTGTTTCACTACTCAGACACTGGGGGTCACTCCAACCATATCCACCATTGTAAAGTTAATGCCATTTTCCAAGCTGCCAAGAAGGACTTGCTCAAGATTATACAGCTTCAGGTCAGGCCACATTAATTGTATTGTTCTCCTAAAGTGAAAAGTTTATACTATTTGGAATATTGGAATGGTAGTATACAAATACTTTGTGCTCCAGGACCCCAGTCTTCTGGAGGATAGGGTGAATCTGAGGCAAGTTAAGGCGGGTTCTGTGGTTGAGAGTGAGGGAGACCAGGTAAAAAGTTAACCATCTTGTTCAGTGACAGTGTAGTAATTATACATTTCAATTCACATGTGAATCCATTTCTACTTTGTGTGTGTAACAGGATGTGAGCGTGCTGTTTGTCATCTCAGGAGCTCTTCATGTGTACCAGAGAATGATTGACAGAGAAGAAGAAACATGTCTTTTTGTGACTCACCCTGGAGAGATGGTGGGCCACCTAGCTGCTCTCACAGGAGAGCCTCTCATCTTTTCTGTGCGCGCCCACCGTGACTGCTGCTTCCTGTCTATCTCCAAAACACACTTCTATGAGTATGTGATGTGCACCAAATTTCACTTAAGGCAATTAAATTCTAGCAAATGTACTATCTACCTGCTGTAAAGAAAATCACAGAAAAATTATTATACACAAAATTAATTATTTGAAATAAAAATTATATAAGAATTAGAAACAATTGTATCAAATTAGGTACAGCACATCAGAACACTGATTAACATGTCAACTGTGTAACTCATCCTCTAGGATAATGCGTGCAGAGCCTCGAATGGTGTTAAATGTAGCTCACACGGTTGTACGGAGGGTCTCCCCCTTTGTCAGACAGATTGATTTTGCCCTGGACTGGATGGCACTGGAAGCCGGACGGGCTGTCTATAGGCAAGCGCACTTTTCTTGTACAATCTCTGTCCCAAACATATATATTTTAGGTCACTGCCCAGATCTCTGATGTTGTAATAACCTGAGAATACATGTAATAATTGCAATTATTACTATTGCATTAATTATTGCTCTTTCTCAGACAAGGTGATAAGTCAGACAGTACTTTCATTGTTCTGAGTGGCCGCTTGCGCTCTGTCATCATGAAGGATGATGGGAAAAAAGAGCTTGCTGCAGAATATGGAAGGGGAGACCTCATTGGTGTGGTGAGTGGTTATATGTAGATGCATGTTAATCATTTTTATAGCAGTTGAGTTTATTACTGGAGTTTCAAATGTCTGTTAGCATTTAGCCTATCTAGATACATTTACATGTATTCATTTAGCAGACGCTTTTACCCAAACCGACTTACTGTTGAGGAATGCAGCAAACGATTCTTCTCGAACAGGCGAACAAACATTGAAGTGAGAAGTGTTCAAAATACAAGGTTTTGTTACGTAAACACAAAAGAAAAACTGGTGTGAGGATTCAAGTGCAAAAGGAGTGATTTAACAAAATGAAACAAATACAAAAAAGGGGGGAAAAATACATAATCAAAACATAAACACAAAACATACCAACTGGGAATCACGGGGAAACGTACACATAACAACGATCCAACAAAGACTGACAAACACAAGGAGCTTATAAAAGGAAGGAATCAAGAGTGAACAGGTGGGAGAAATCAAACACTAGTAAGATAACAAGAGGGAGGGATCAGACAATGACAGGAGCACATGCTCAACATAAAACCCACATGTGCACACAAGACAGGAAAGGCATGTGACATTACCCCTTACTTAAGGAGCGGCTACCAGACGCTACACTAGGGACAGACCAGGGAGGAAACGGACCAGGGAGGGACAGACAAGGAAGGAACAGACAAGGAAGGGAAAAACAAGGGAGGAACAGGGAAAACAAACATTTCAAGAGGCCATGTTGGCCCACAGAGGTAAGGCGGCCAAGATGGCCCGCCCAAGTTCAGGTTACCGGGGAAGCGCGGGCAGAGCAGGATGCTTGGGAGACATTTCCGGCCCAGCAGCATCCACTGGCACTGGGACCACCGGCACCTGATCCATTGGAACTGGGGCCACCAGAACACGATCCACCAGCACAGGATCTACCGGAACTGGATCCCCTGGAACTGGGACCACAATCCACCGGCACAGGGACCACCAGAACACGGCCCCCAGGAGCTGGGACCACCAGAACATGAACCACCGAAAGTGGGTCCACCGGAACAGGGACCACCAGAGCAGTCACAGACCGTACTCTCCTTCTCCTCTTAGAGACCACCGGAGCTTGGTCCATCGTAACTGGGGCCGCCCAAACTGGGACCACCTGTGCTTTCCGGACCATGGTCCTAGGAGGATTGGACTCTAGCTGATCCACAAACTCCCAGAAATCTGGAGTCCCCTTTCCCTCTATCTCTGTGGGACTGAGAGGCATGCCTTCTCTGTCTCATTAATGTACAGGTGATGCACCTCCTTGAGGAATTGGCAGGCAAACTCTCTTACACCCGCCCCCTGTTGGCAGATGTATTTTGAGTGTACCTGCCACATCACCTGGAACTTATCAAACCATCGTCTGGTAAATTCCATAGTCCAAAAAGAAAACCCTCTTGCTGAATCCTTTATTGGTCGAATCGTTCTGTTAAGTAAACACAAAGGAAAAACTGGTGCGAGGATTCAAGTGCAAAAGGAGGCAAAAACGAGGGTGCAAAATACATAATCAAACCATAAACACAAGACATACCAACTGGGAATCACGGGGACACAGGAGACGTAGACAACAACGATCCGACAAAGACTGACAAACACAAGGAGCATATAAAAGGAAGAAATCAAGAGGGAACGGGTGGGAGAAATCAAACACTAGTCAGATAACAAGGGGGAGGGATCAGACAAAGACAGGAGCACATGCTCAACATAACCTACATGTGCACACAAGACAGGACAGGCATGTGACAGGTTTCAGACATTGCTTAGAGTATCATAAGCTAGAATAAGGGAGATTTAAAGGAGTTTTTTTGTGAAGTTGTGCTCACAGAAGAGATTAGTTTTCAGCTGTCTTGAATGTTGTCAGGGATTATGCATTCCAGATGAAGGTGGGGAGATCATTCCACCAGCAAGAAACAGTGAACGAAAATGTTCTGGAGAGAGGTTTTGTGCCTCTCTGTGTTGGTACCATGAGCTGTCGCTCAATGACCAGATCGTTCTGGTAGGGATGTGGACTCATAAGAGCAAGTAAAAGTATGTGGGTGCTGAGCTTGTGGTGAATCTGAAAAGTAGTTTCAATGCCAGTGCAGAGATTAAGAGAGGCGTGACGTGGGTCCTTTTAAACTCATTGAATACAATGCCTGCTGCAGCGTTCTGACTCATTTGAAGAATTTTGATTGGACATAATGGAAGTCCAGCCAGGAGAGTGTTGCAGTAGTCAAGCCAAGAAATGACCAGGGCCTGGACGAGGAGCTGTATTGCATGCTCAGTTAGGAAAGGCCTGATCTTGTGCAGCGCAAACCTGCATGTCTTTGAAGTATAGCTGGTCATCAAAGGTTACGCCAAGATTTCTGACCAACCTTGATGGAGTGGTAATTGATGATGAACCTAGCTGGATGGTGAAATCATGGTGTAGAGTCAGATTGGCAGGGAAGCTTTACCAGGCTGAGCTGTAGATGATGTTCTTTCATCCATGCCGAGATGTCCAAACCCTGCCGAGATATTTTAGTGTACTTTGAAAAGTTGGCAAAGTAAGCTTTTATAAGATAAATTTGCAGTGTTTCTCCATATTGATAATAGCATCTCCTATTCAGGGCCATATATATGCTTACTTTATCCAGTGAAATGCTCTCTAGAATGAGAATTTCCTCTTCTCTTAATACCACCTTCTACATTGTTTCAATAGCATGTAATACAATTTGGGCTATTGACTATTTATAAAGGCTTTAATAAGAATTTCATTACAGTAAAGAAAATTATTTTGAATAATTGTGTATGTTCTTTAAACAAATGCTGCTGCAAGTTAAAAATGCAGCATTTGTCTATCTGTTAAAAGTATGCGTGTTGCTGTTAGGTGGAAACTTTGACTCATTTGAACAGAGCCACTACAGTCCATGCAGTCCGAGACTCTGAACTGGCCAAACTGCCTGAGGGAGCTCTTAACTCTATTAAGAGGAAATACCCACAGGTTAGACTATATACATATATTAACACATCTCATGAGATTATATTGCATATATATTAACATATCACACTCTTTCATAGGTTGTAACTCGTCTGATTCATCTTCTTGGGCAGAAAATCTTGGGTAACATGCAGCAAGTTAATGATCCACTGTCAGGTGTGTGTTTGTGAAACTTTTGTGTGTTTTTGCAATTTGTATGTTCCCTAATGAACATTTAATGATCTCCACAGTGCGTAACCTGGGTTTTCACTCCTCAACCAGCAAGTGGGACGCCGGGAACCCAGCCGCTAATCTGTCAACGGTGACCATTCTGCCTGTTTCTGATGAGGTGCCTTTGACTGCCTTCACGCTGGAGCTGCAACATGCTCTCAGTGCTATTGGTCAGTTATTGATCTCTTTTCCCTTCTTAATTTGCCTCAAAGTTAAGCTGATACTAAGTCTTGAGTATCTTCATTTTGTTTTGAATAGGCCCCACTTTGCTTCTAACCAGTGACACCATCAAACAGCGCCTTGGTGTCGCAGCCTTGGACAGGTGAGAGTTGCATACAGTACTTGCATACTATGCACTAAAATTGTGGACCTCACTGGTAATGGAAAAAAAACACACAATTTAAAGTATGTATAAAGACAGTTTGCTATCTTGATTTCATTATGTAGGTTTTAACATCTATCTTAATTCATTACCTTAAAAATCATTATTAGGGCCTGCCTACTTAAAGGGTTAGTTCACCCAAAAATGTAAATTATTTCAATAATTACTTACCCTAATGTCGTTCAACACCCATAAGACCTCTGTTCATCTTCGGAACACAGTTTACGATATTTTATATTTATACCAAGAGCTTTCTGTTCCTCCATTGAATGTATGCACGGAATACTGTCCCTTTCCAGAAAGGGAATAAAAACATCATCAAAGTAGTCCATGTGTGACATCAGTTAGTTAGTTAGAATCTCTTGAAGCATCGAAAATACATTCTGGTCCAAAAATAACAAAAACTATGACTTTATTCAGCGTTATCTTCTCTTCCATGTTTGTTTTCAATCCGTGAACAAGGATTCGAACGGTTATGAATCAGCATATTGAGTCATGATTCGGATTGTGTCAAACTGCTGAAATCACGTGACATTGGTGATCTGAATTTTGAATCGATTTACTGATTCCTAACCATTTTAATCTTTGTTTGCAGATTGAAAACAAACAAGGAAGAGAAGAAAATGCTAAATAAAGTCGTAGTTTTTGTTATTTTTTAACCAAAATGTATTTTCGATGCTTCAAGAATTCAAGGTTCTTAGGTTCATTAAAGCAACTTTGGCATTCCCTACCATATTTTTGCAGTTGAAAAAGAGAGCAGCCAGCCACATTGTGCAGGGGAATGTGGGCAACTGAAAAAGAGCTGAAAAAGATGCATGCTATTTTTAATGTAGTATGATTTGGGGCATACTAATTCAAATATTGCATAACATTTAAGATGGGTAGTATGTAAATTGAGGTGGAAATCCTGTGACTTACCGTTCATATACTTTATTATTTCCTTTTCAGTGTTCATGAGTACCGTCTGTCAAGCTGGTTAGGTCAACAAGAGGACATCCACCGGATTGTTCTGTATCAGTCTGACAGTTCTCTGACTCCTTGGACTCAACGTTCTATCAGACAGGCGGACTGCATCATCATCGTGGGTCTGGGGGAACAGGAGCCCATTGTGGGAGAGGTGAATTGTCATTAAAAAGATTTAGTATGTAAAGTAAATAATGCTTTATGAGTGTTTTTAAGCATGTTAATCCAGTCATATCAATAGCCTAACTATTTATTTAACATATAGGTGAATGCTTCAGAGAGTTCAATATATTGACATTGACATACATTTCTATTAAATTATTTGGTAAGCTGAACTTTTTGGCTTTGTTTGTGGTATCAGCTGGAGCGTATGCTGGAGAGCAGTGCTGTGAGAGCTCAGAAGCAGCTGGTCCTGTTGCACCGTGAGGACGGGCCTCCACCCAGAGGAACAGCAGAATGGCTCAACATGCGCAGCTGGATCTCTAGACATCTGCATCTATCATGTCCCCACAGGGTCTTCTCCAGGAGGAGTCTACCCAAACTGGTACCATTTCTAACATCATTATTATTAAAGCAAATGTGAATGCCAATATCGAGCCTGAGGATCCACGGAAAATCCATCCTATTTCCATCTCAGGCCATAACCAGGGAAACACCATGGATGGTTGGGCATTCAATTCAAGGGTAGCCAAGGAATAATAGTTTACACAAAAAAGATAGTTCTTAAAAAAAATAACTTTCAAGTTCTTACAACCCTGTGTGACTCACTTTCTTTCTTTAAAATTTGTACAGCAAGATTTGCAGTGAATAATGAGAACATTTTCACTGTATAAGCAAAGCTATCATATGGCTTCAGAATATTTAGAACATTACTCATTGTTTGTATAGTCTATTGTGACTATTTTATAATGTTTTTTTGGTGGTTTTTAGTCATTTGAGACAACGCTTTATTACAGAAAGATGCTATCTCACAATCTGTTCAGTAACTTCACTGAGCAATTAGAACTTGTCAAATCTTAAGTCTGCAGTCAAAATAGGATTTTTCTTTAAGACAGGCTCTGGTCCCCATCCAATTTCATTGTATGTAATGTGAACGTTTGTCAAAACAAATTCTGAGTCTAATCAAATTATCATATCTTATCTGTGCAAACTCCCACTTCCCTCCCATCCTGTCAGAGAGAGATGTATCAGCGGGTATTTGAGAAGCCTCCCGACCGGCATTCTGACTTCTCACGTCTGGCTCGGATTCTGACAGGAAATGCTATCGCTCTGGTGCTGGGAGGAGGGGGGGCCAGGTATGAATTTGTCTTCCCCTTCATCGCCAATAATTCTGTTCCTCCTCAATCCACCTGGCCTACTGCCAACAACATTTCTCACTTGAATAATCTAGTAAAAGCATGTTGATATTAGTGGAACATCGACTGATTTTCCCCATACTTATTTAATCATTGTAGTTCAGTGGTCTCTTGAAGTATTTATCCATTGCACTATTACAAGTGTCTTGTAATTTTGTGCCCATCAACTAATCATAATATAGTCATTTCTAACCCATTAGTGATGTTTTGGGGTTCACATCCTCAGCATGTCTCTCGATGATAGCGACTCTTTGTCTACTCTCTGTCCCTGCCTGCTCTGTCATAATCAGCGACTTGTTAAAGGTGGGTCAAAACATGATATATAAGGGGCATAAAATGTGTAATCTGTCTAATCTACTTATACACACAGTGGTACCTTAATTTTTTAATTGTGTAATTCTGTTACAATTACCTGAATATAATGTTATAAATATGTTTTTGCAACCATATTGCTTGTCATCTTGATTTTTAAAATAATTTATTACTTTGTTTACATATAAATTATGTTTAAAGGTGAAGTGTTTAATTTAATAATAATAATAGGTTTCCAAAATCCTCCTTCCACCCCTTTTGAGCTGCCTTGTCTGCCATTTATCAGTCAAAAGGTTAGCCCCGCCCAAAACAAATGCCATTGGTTGATCCAGATGTTGACATGTCAAACCGCTCAAACATAGCAATGTTTTCAAAGTGATACAGGACTAGTGTTTACACTCTTTGAGGAAGTCAACCTAAAAATATGCCTTACTTTTAGTTTAATTGGGATGAGAGATTACTCACTTTGCCTTTAAAATGCTTTATAAAAAGATACTAATATAATACAATGCACAAGTAGGAACTCTAAGCCCATATGTAAATATAAAACCACACTATACCCACAGAGGCTGCTCTCAGGTGGGCATCATTCGGGCTCTGAGTGAGGCGGGGATCCCCATAGATCTGATTGGTGGAACCTCCATCGGTTCCTTAATAGGAGCGCTCTATGCTGAAGAGCGAAGCGTCAGTCGTATGACTGTCAGGGCACGCCAGTGGGCCATGGTGAGACCTCTAAGCACTGAATACATAATAACATTCATACATGTAGTACTATCATTGAGATTTGTTTTTTGTGCACAATAGGATTTTGGATCCATATTTAGGAAGATCACAGACTTGACCTACCCAGTGACATCCATGTTTACTGGAGCATCATTTAACTCTAGCATTAGCAGAGTCTTCCAGGACAAACAGATTGAGGTTAAATTGATTGGCACAATACAATCAATTATAAACTTATATATATATATATATATATATATATATATATATATATATATATATATATATATATATATATATATATATATAAACATATAAACATATTCTTAAATAAGTCTAAACTTTGTGCATATCTCTTTTTTTATGATAGGACCTTTGGATCCCGTATTTCAACATCACCACAGACATCACTGCCTCCTCCATGAGAGTGCACACTTATGGTACTACTTTATCTCCTTAACTTGTCATCTTCATCTCATCTTTTTATGACAGATTTTAGCCTGTACATTGTTTTTTTAGGCTCTCTGTGGAGGTATGTGCGTGCCAGTATGTCGCTATCTGGATATCTTCCCCCTTTATGTGACCCTAAAGATGGGCACTTGCTCATGGATGGAGGCTACATCAATAACCTACCTGGTTAAGTGTCCTATTGTACTCTTAAATTGCAAAGTTACAGTTTATTATAGCTATTACATTTACAATTTTTACCTGCTTGCATACTCCCATAGAGCCATATATACTATATAGCAAATCTCATATGGTAATTTATATTGTTGCCATCTTATCGCCTGACTATAAACTGCTAAAAATGTCAATAAAGCATTAAGATATTTTAAACATTAACATTGTACATTTCTGTAAAGCTGACACAGCTCGCTCCTTGGGTGCTAAGATGGTGATTGCCGTTGATGTTGGTAGTCAGGATGAGACCGATCTGACCAACTATGGAGACTCTTTATCTGGATGGTGGCTGCTATGGAAACGTTTGAACCCGCTGACAGAAAGAGTGAAGGTCAAATATCTTTTTGTGTTTCCTCCAATTGCATTGATTATCAGTAATGCATCCTTGTGTCATTTATTGAAAATCCCAAAACTTCAAATATATATGTATTCATGACTTTATATCCTCTAGGTGTTGAACATGGCAGAGATTCAGACCCGTCTGGCCTACGTGTGTTCTGTGCGTCAGCTGGAGCTGGTAAAAGACAGTGACTACTGCGAGTACATTCGACCACCCATAGATCGCTATGGCACGTTGGATTTTGGCAAATTCGATGAGATTGCTGTGAGTGGCATGTCATCTCATAGAAACTTCTGTTGCCTTGGCTTTTTGTCTGCAGCAATGATTTTTCCGGTGTTGCAGGATGTTGGCTTCCAGCATGGAAAAACCGTGTTTGACGTTTGGTGTCGGAGTGGGGTGAGGGAGACGATGCTCAGAGACCAACATCAAGAGGAATTCCACAAATCTAGGAGAACAAATGTAAGAGGCCAAGTTCATTCAAACCCTATCACAGCATCAGGCTGTTTCCTCACAAACTAATTTCCCGATTATCTGTCATTCAGGTGACCTGTCCCAATGCTTCATTTACCGATCTGGCTGAAATAGTGTCCAGAATAGAGCCAGTGAAGCAGGCCGTTGTGGATGGTGAGGAGTGGACCGTCTTCACACATGTCCTTTGTTCATGTTGTTTTCTCATCTTTGTGTTGTTTCTTACATTCTCTCACACGCAGAGGAGTCTGAGTACCAGACAGATTATGATGAAGATACAGTGCTGTCAGACTTCGATTTGTCCAATCCAAACAGCGAGCACACTGAAGAAGAAGATGAAGAGGAGGAGGAGACAGCAGATACAGCTGATACAGTAAGATAACTGCAAAAATGTGTATTATGTTTTAGGTATGTTTTAGCATGGTTAATCATAATATTAATGATTTTTAACTTCCAAACAGGATGATGACATGGAGATTAGAACAAGGCGACATCGAGCATTCAAACACAACAGCCATCATACCACCTGACCTCAAATACTTATTTTCCAAAAGGTTTTGATAGTATTTTTTTTTTTTCAGTAGACTGACACTAATGATCAAAAAAAGAAATTTTTATTCTCATTAAGGCTGCATTTATTTAATGGAAATACAGTAAAAAGTAATATTGTGAAATAATATTACAATTATATACAATATAAAATTACTATATTCTATTGCAATATATTTTAAAATGTTATTTATTTTTGTAATGGCAAAGCTGAATTTGGTGCTAAAAGAACGTTTTGTATTAATATCAATGTTGAAAACAGATTCTTTGATGAATAGAAAGTTCAGAAGAACATTCATTTATTTAAAATAGAAATCTTTTTTAACATTATAAATATCTTTACAATGACTTTTGCTCAATTACCGTTCTTTTAATAATATCTCACAGTATTGCTGTTTTTATTGTATTTTTTATTAAATAAATGTATCCTTGGTGAGCATAAGAGACTGATAGTGTATAAAGGGATTTTAACAAATGACCTTATCAATATTGACTTGCTTTAATTGTTAGAAACTAACAGGTAATCAGAAATGGATCTTAATAGAAGAAAGCAAGTATTATGGTACTACTTATTCCTTTAATTTCCAAAAGTATGATGAAGGAGATTGTGGTCTAACAGTGTCTACGTATTGAGCCTTAGATATCAATCAGCCAACACTGAGCTCCAGTAACAGTTGATAAAAGTCTATAAGTGCTGTTCTTGCCGTTACTTTAGTATTACACATGGTCAATAATATTTAAAAAACATTATTTTCCATGCAAGCCGTCAGTGCAACCTCAACACATTTTACTGTGTAAAAGAATAAGCTGTTCTGTGTGTGTATGATCTTGTTAGTGAAGTTATAAGCAATGACATAAGAAGTTTTTTTTGAAATTTCACCTTTTGGAGAAAGTAGTCGAAAGTAATGGTATAACCAGGGGAAATGGAAGAACTAATAAATGTAACTGTGAGAAATCTGATTCTTAAAGGCAAAGTGTTTGAAGCAATTGATGGTCTTTTGTAATACTTTGTTATTTAGCCCATTAAAAGTTCAAAATTGTCTGAATTTTTGGTTGATTGTTTAATACTAGAAATCACATTATATGTCATCATCTTTTAAGATCAGATTGCATTATACTGTGAAAAACACTAGTCTCATGTGTGAAAATAGAGGAGAGATATATATGAGATATCTGGAATTTTGGTGTCTTCCTCTAGAATAGGGCAGACAGGGTAAAATTACAGTGGTGTGAAAAAGTGTTTGCCCCCTTTGTTAAATATATGATCAAATATGGCTGTTAAAAATAAATCTCAGAAGTCCTGGACATCTTGTTCAGATACATGGCATCATGGATTTGATCAAATACCAACAGATAAAAAAATCATAACTGACAGCATGTACTAGAAATCTTATAATGGGCCATGTTTGGATCTTCCAACAGGAAAATGATCCAAAACAAACATCAAAATCAAAACAAAAATGTGTCACTGAGCACTAACCAAGCATCTGCAATGGCTATTACAGTCCCTGACATGAACCTTATATAGAAAATGAGTAGAGTGAACTGAAGAGAAGAAGCACCAACATGGATCTGGGAATCTGAAGGATCTGGAGAGATTCTGTATGGAGGAATGTTCTCTGATCTCATGTCAGATGTTTTCCAAACTTATCAGACATTATAGGAGAAGACTCAGATTCTGAGATACACTCTCTGTTATCTTGGAAAAAGGAGGTTGCAAAAAGTAATTAATAAAAGGGGACAAATAATTGTTCCCAATGTGTTTTGGAAAAAAACATGTAAACATATATATATACCCCCAACCCCCTCCCTCCTACACACACACACTTTCGATTATTTTACTTCCAGGAAAGGTTCGATTTAAAAAAAATATATCTAAAGGATTAACAATGCAGATTTTTACAGCAATCTTTGATTATATTTAACCAGGGGGCAAACACTTTTTCACACCACTGTATTTTCAGCACCTTGGACAAGACCTGAAGATGAAACAAACTGTTTTCTTTTCGGGAAGGCTTTATGAAAAATTATTCTGCAATATAAGAAAAGAGAAACTGGTCTTGTTTCACAGACAGGCCTTAGATTAAGCCAGGATTTGGCCTTAGTTCAATTAGAGCATTAGCTTTTATAAAAGCAAGTAACTTTTGTAAATGTACCTCAAAATACACATTACTGGTGTGTAGCGTTTTGGAAGTTACTCGTTACAAGTAACTTGAGTTATGTAATCAGATTACTTTTTTACGTAATCAGTAATGTAACATTACTTTTAAAATGTACAACTAAATATCTGAGTTACTTTTTCAAATAAGTAATACAAGTTACTTTGTTTTTGCATTTATTGACTGACAGCTCTCTTTTACCAATGTTGAGACAAATCGTAAGTGCAGAGGCGTTGTGTTTCAAGATGGTTATTGTAGTGCTAAACTAAATGTGAGCATGTATTCACAAATCTCACTTGCACACAAAAAATAAACATAATGAGTATTCCTCAAAAAGAAAACATTTGTGAAATGCGAAATCTATTAAATAAAACAAATTGTATACATTTAATCTCACTTTTTTGACCGATGTACTTGCTGCTGACTTTTGATGATTCAGTTAAACCATAAGCAAATATGACTAGATTAAAAAAAAAAAAAAATTGAAAGTAATTTTTTCTCTTGCATCCTATTCATCTGTTATCCAGAATGGCAGCAGCTGTAATGTTTGTTTGAGCACCCTCTACTGTACGTCAATAAATGTGCATTTCTTTCAGCCAAATGCTTATTGTTCAACTTTTGGTGTGGTGCCTTTACATTTAAAAATAAAAGCCCACCCCATGGTGAAAAAAGGTTACGCAAAAGTAATGTAAGTAAAGACTTTTATAAGTAAATGCTTTTTCTACAAAAGTAACTAAGTAATGCAATTTGTTACTTTTTAAGGGAGAAACGCAATATTGTAATGCATTACTTTTCAAAGTAACTTTCCCTTAACACTGCTGGTGTGGATCTTGAGACTACGGAGCACCGCACACGGCGTGCAATTTTTATTTTAGCTAAATCGTGCAAGTAATTTGCTAATTTGTTCGATATACAAATCATGCGCACAATTTACTATTTAGTTCCCTTGATTTACTAAATAGTGCCGTCGTTTTATTCATTTGTTCCCTCGATTTATAAATAAAATGAATTGATAATCGTGTGCATGATTTAGCCTTTTAGTTTTTCCTGCATGTCGTGCTGGGCGTATTTGGAGAAAAATAAATAAATAAAAAAATTTAAAAAAATACGCGCTACCCTATTGTGTGCAGAGGGAGTTTGAAAGACACACGTTAATCCCGCCCCTCGGATTGAGCCCTGTCAATGGTGAGTTTCCAGACCAAACATCTTGATGTGGGTCTGGCTTGTCAGGCTAGCTCCAGGTCACCCACTGTCTTAGTTAAGATGCAAAGATCCTATACACAGGCGATGATACTGGTTGGCATGAGGGAGTGTTCTTTATTGATTATCCATGAGATCTCTTAAATTTCCCTTCTGGCAAGTGTTTGATTTGATTGATGAATGAACTGATTAATGTTGAGGTTTCTCTCCTTTATTTGTGCCTTACACTTCCAATTTTCTTCCTTCCAGTTTCAACAATCTCTAATTGTAGGCAAGCTTTCTGGCAACAAAGGTCCTACACAGGTTTGAATACAGTAGCCTACTCATTATGAATACAGGCCACAAGAATGTTTATACACTTACAACTGATTGTAGTGTTTATATCTTTGTAAGACTGGGAAATCTATAGAACAATCAACAATGGCAAGGAAAACTAACTTTATTGCACTCCGAGAGCCCCCTCAAGGTCGGGAGCATTTCCGTTGTGTTGTGGCGATTTTGTTGTGTTGTTGTTAAATGTATTACAGCGGCACTACTGGGCCACCGTAGGTGAATGATGAATAAGTCTTGATTAATGCCGCCTTCCGTGCTATCAGAAATATAACTTAATTCCCACTTCTGAAGTCGTGGTTACGACCTCATCCCATTCAAATTTTAAAATGGGAGGGCGTTCATGTGCAATTTTTACCTATGTGTATCTTAAGACTTTATATTAATTAATACTTGATATTTTAAGATATGTCAGTGCAAGTTGCTTTTAGTTAACCCTTTAAGCCTCGTCTTGAAACCCCCGGGGTATATTTTGTAACTGACAGTGTTGTTGACCCATATTGAATGTTATAAAAGGAAGACCAAAAACTTAAATGAATACCTCTCAGCTTGTTAGTGAAATGAAAGACCTGGAGGAATCACTGGAAATAGTCAGTAAACCTCACACAGTCTTCCTTTTGCGGCTCACCGCTCCTCTCATTAAAGACTTCCTCATCATAGACTAACTACTTTAGACCTGCGTGGAAGTGAAATTAAAGTGCCACTCTTCTGATTTACATTTTGGTTGTATTTCAAGTCTTAGTAGGAAGAAGAAAATGAAATATAAACTGATTCCTGTGCCAGAATCTGGATTCATGTTTTTACTTTAGTTACTGTAATGTGCATCTCATTTTTTCTGCCTTCAGGTTGTAGAGTGTCTCCAAATGGGCTGAAGCTGAGCATAAAGGAAAACACATTTTACGATCCGTAATGATAAACTGATGTGCTTACCCAGACTTCCGGAGTCTGCTTTATATGCTCCTGTAAAATTCAGTTCTGAGAGAACAGCTATAGGGAGTCCAGATGCCAGATGCAAGGTGGGCAGTCTGATCCGTTTACTGACTGTAGTCACAGAACTTATTCATTCTACACCAACCTTCTGTCAGCCAGTTAATTTAATACACTCATATCTGCATAGACTTCTGTAGAATAACAACGATGCTTGTGTTTTGTTTATTTTCAGGCAGGAATTCTCTGAAGGTTATATCTCTTCTATGAGGAGGAATCCTAACTTGGGATTTTGAGGCCGGACATAATGTATGTGAACTTTTGTTTTTCAGCATTAAAATTACATCCAGTGGGGTCCAAAAGTTGTAAGATAACTAATCAAACTATACATTAAATTGAATCTAATATACAGTAATATGTGTTGTTTTCCATTGCAAATGATAGACCAGCATAAATGTTTAAGTAAAACAATGTTCCAAGAGCATCTTGTTAACTAGGGCAATATCAAAAATTTTAATAAATATGTATTTAATTACCTTTTTAAGAAAATATTTGATTTCCAGGTTTAAATTTAAATCCTTTGCCCAGACTATTAGCCTGACAAGCCAGACCCACATCAAGATGTTTGGTCTGGAAACTCACCATAGACAGGGCTCAATCCGAGGGGCGGGATAAACGGTTGTCTTTCAAACTCCCTCTGCACGCGATAGGATAGCGCTACACCAACCAGAGCAACGAAGGTTAAACAGAGCTAGTTGACAGATTAAAATTTCGACGTGTCTGGTTGGCAAAACTCAGAACACATCTTCCCTTTTTAAGAATGACTTCAGTGCCGTTCTTTGTTATTTTCTCAGAGAAAAGCTTAACTCCAAGTCGTGGTCAAAGCTGATTCGAAAGACCGCCAATCGCCAGTTTCTGTGTTTCGAGAGAAAGGACGCGCAACTCGGCCGTCATTATATTAAGCCCCATCCACCGACTCTATACACGATGTGATGAGTTTAGCGTTTAGGCCTACATCTCAGAAGTGTATTGAGAGTTGCTAGACGACACTCGCGTCAAATTAGATTTGCTGCCGCTAGGGTGCGTCTAGATTTTTAGGCTACCCCACTATAAGATAAAATATACAATCAATCAATCAATCAATCAATCAATCAATCAATTTATATATACACTGCAAGTAAAAAGTTTAGAAAAAATAAAAATGTTTTTAAAAATGTATTTATTGCAAGATACTGCATTTATTTGATCAAAAGTACAGTAAAAACTGTAAATTATCTTAAAATATTTATATTATAACATTTCGCAATATAACAATGTAATTTATACCTGTAATGGCAGAGTTGATTTGTCAGCAGCCAATACTTAAGTCACATGATCCTTCAGAATATATACACTGATCAGGCTTTACATTATTCCATGGATCAGACTTTTTTTTTGTCAGAACCCACGATTTACCAGCAGAACATTGCCTAAAGCATCACACTGCCTCTGCCAGCTTGCCATCTTCCCATAGTGCATCCTGATGCCATGTGTTCCCCAGATCAGACCAGGCCACTTTTTTCCATTGCTCCGTGGTCCAGTTCGGATGCTCACGCCCCCGCTGTGCTTTCGGCAGTGGACAGGGGTCAGCATGGGCGCCCTGACTGGTCTGCGGCTATGCAGCCCCGTACACAACAAACTGTGAACCTGCATTAACTTCAGAGCAATTTGAACTACAGTAGCTCGTCTAATTTGATTAAAGCACATTGGCAAGTCTACGCTCCCCATGTGCATCAATGAGCCTTGGCCACCCATGATCCTGTCACCGGTTCACCACTGTTCCTTCCTTGGACCACTTTTGATAGATACTGACCACTGTAGACCGGGAACACCCCACAAGAGAATTTTCTGACCCAGTCTTCTTGACAATCACAATTTGGCCCTTGTCAAACTCCCTCAAATCCTTACGCTTGCCCATTTTGTCTGCTTCTAACGCATCAACTTTGAGGACAAAATTTTCACTTGCTGCCTAATATATCCCACCCCTAACAGGTGCCGTGATGAAGAGATAATAATTTATTCACTTTCCTGTCATAAGGTTATCAGTCATATGATCCTTCAGAATTACAGTTACAGTGTTATGTTGTTTACCACTAGAAGGCAGCACACTCCAGACTTTGTCCTGTGGTAACTTTGAGCCACAAGGAGATGAGGAAGGCAACTGCTTTCTCCTCTCTGTCTTCCTGGATTCATGCCAGCACCACTCCTGCACCCCATCTCACACCAATCCCTCTCCAGGCCCTGATATATGTAATCTCAAAGGATAGATCTTATTAAGTCTTCTGTCTATTTGATTCGACGTGACATTTTTAACACCCATGAGCCTTCAAAACCGTGGGGGGATGGTACTTGTGGGAGAAAGAGGGGCTGCTTTGTGTTCCCTTAATTACAGTCTTAACATTTCTTTCTCTATATTATGTTTCACCCAGGCATTTGTACCAGCTCCCATCCGAGGCTTCCCCCAGACCCTTCACTCATGGTGCTGCTCAACAGAACATTCTCAAACGAAACCTCAAAGAAAAAAAAGCACATCAGTCAGGTTCAGGGTGGACAGACTCTAACTTATGTGCAGTATATACGTACAGGATATAGGTATGAGAGCATAAATTTAAGAGACTTGTCTTTTCATGTCCGATCTGCATATGTTTATGCTTTGGTTTGACACACGTCACATTTTTCATACATAACCTTTGGGTCACCAGAGGAATTCGACCCATTCTTATAGAACTTGATATATATTTCCTGCTTCTGAAGGCTCAAAGTTTGCCCAAGAAAATGTCTGTGGAAAATTTCTATCTGTATCAAATAGAGCAGAAAGGAACTTTTCCACCTGGGATATCTCCACCTTTTTTTAGCCTTACTCTCCTCTTTTGTCTGAGTCTGGCTGATTCTTTGTTATAAATAGATGAATTGTGACCAGGTGAGCCGATTATTTATAATTAAGTGGGTCAAAGTCTTTCCAACAGTCTAGAGAACATACAAGCAGTTTAAAACAAGTGCCCTCTTCTCAGCAAATCCTTGCTTCGGGAAAGTTTAAAGTGCCAAAAAGCTCAATGTTTGCACCAGGAACTCTGTACAATGGAGGTGACCACAAGGAGTGTTCATTGGGGGCACTTTTAAAAGTTTGCACAATCAATTCAAGGCTATAAAGTGTGTTTAACCAAACAAAGGAAATCTTTAGCTGGTATGGTAAATAATCAAAGGGGAAACAGTAAGGTGGTTTATTTTACCTAATAGGAATATTTGACGTTCAAAAAGTTAAGCTCAATTTTCAGCATTTGTGGCATGGTTTTAACAGAAAACAGTGTTACAGTGAAAGTGAAATGGGACAATTTTTAATGGATTTGAAAGCAGAAGTAAAGTTTATAATTTTCTAAAAATCTATTAATTATTTAGTTAACTTGTACACTGTCTGTTGACGAATGTCAGTCTTCTCCAATTATTTTGTCTGGATAAACTTTTCTTCAAAGGTTTGCATTCAGATCTGCCTCCGTCCAACCAAATAACTTTTGATGATTAGAACCTTTTCCAAAAAACTCAGAAACGCCACAATATTGAAAAAATATATGTTTGTACTTCTGTTAGGCCTACATCACAAAATAAAAAGCTGTAGCTGTTGGTCGTTTTAGGATTTTAGGCACTACTTTCTCTTGGCATCAAAATTTGGAAAAGTACAATTGGAAAATACACTTCACAAAAAAATTAGCAAGTGATATTTGTTTTCATATTAAATTCAGGAAAACATGACAGACATATTAACATTTATAGATTGGTTCCATTCACTTTCATTGTAACTCAAGATTTTTGCTTTTTTGTACTTTTGTACAAATGTACTTCTAAAGCACTTTTTACAATAAACATTGTTTAAAATATCTATCTTAATATCTTCTTGCCTTGTAGTCACTTTTAGAAGATTAGAGCTGGGTGACCATTTACATTTTGTGTTTTGATATCAACATGATTATGCCTCAAGAACTGTCAATTGAGCCTTAATTTCTCAGAAGAGAGAAAAAGAGAAAATGAAGTAGCAAAACAAGAGTGGTTGTTAATACAAAAACTTCCACCATTACTCTCCCTCATTCTTTTGAAGCCAAGATCATTTTCAGCTGTCTTCCACAACAAGGATTTATATTAACCCTGAAATACTCCAGTGACTATTTGGCATGACTTTGCACCTGCTGCTTTTTAAAAATGCCATGGGTGTGCTGACATGTCACACATTATGTCATTGTAATGTTTTTATTTCGCTTTCGGATCTGACACAAGGAAAAAAGCCTATTCCATTAAACAGGATGCACTGATATTAATGTACTTTCCAGTGTCATTCAGCCTTCTGCTAGATCATCTAGATATTTAGTTTTAGCTTCATTTTGCTTTATATAGTTAAACATGTCAAACTATGGCAAGTGGCATCCTCTCAACACCTGCAGATCTTGGCTGCCCGTGTGATTAATGCCCCTGCTCCGTGCTTTGCTTATTTCTCTGGCTGTCAGGGGGTCCACTGAGCGCAGTCCCCTCGACCTCAGATATAGATGAGTGGGCTGGAGTCCGTACTGCCTGCTGAGCCAGGTGTTTAACTTGGACGTGGACCACAGTTTTGCGGTTCCCCTTTTTCACCGGGCAGAGGAGAAGTTAGAGTAAACCGTGTTCCCGGGTTTCTCGTTCTGTATCGCTCTCTCCTCTTGGCCCGTTCTGGATGCTATCCAGACATTAGACTGTGTTTTGTCTTCTGGAGGAGATTTTCATGTTATGGCAGTCATATAACTCATTAAGCCATCTAAAGCGTGAGCATGTGAGACCGATGTCTTAAAAGAATGCTTTAGCACTTCTTATGTATGTTGATCATTTATAAAGGGGGTCTGCTGAATAACTGAGAAGTGGGGAAAAGATTTTAAAACTTGTAAAACTTGTAAAACTGATTTATAATGATCTTTAGCATGAAAAGCATAAAGGTTATTTATTGGCCTATATGCACTCTGTAAATGTTCCTTTAGGGATACAACAGCTTGTCACCATGTCACTTATTTGCCCCTAAAAGATTCATTTAGTACCTTAAAGGTGCCCTAGAATGAAAAATTTTATTAACCTTGCCATAGTGAAATAATAAGAGTTCAGTACATGGACATCACATACTGTGAGTCTCAAACACTTAAACACCCCCAACATATGCATCTGTCCAAACCATAGACCGTAAAAACATTTGGACGACTCAACATCATCCGTTTCCGCTTGCCAGATTTGAAGCTTTCAGGCAGCCTGCACGGCGCGGACATCTTGGGACCGAGTCTGCGCAGTAGCGATTTCGGGACCGGAGTTGCGCAGTAGAGAGCAGGAAGTAGAGCAGGAAGTACAGTCACGATATCAAAAGCCCGCCCACACTCTCGCAGATACAGAACAATTAATTATGTTGGTGTGAAATAAACAGTTATGGAAATGTAGAAATTAAAGCTAAAGCTCCAATCTGCCCACCAAAATTCCGAAAAAAGTCAGTTAGTGCCTCAGTGACAACTTCACTCAGAGAAGCCGTCAGTCTCAGCTGTCAATCATGACGTCACACCCCCCGTTTTTATAGCATCAAATAACTAACTCAAATTAAACTTATTTTAAAAACGAACACTTGAAATGAAATCATCGTGATGATAACTACCTTCAATGACAGAAACTAACTGTGGGGAAAAAATATTTGAAGGGTAATTTTTAGGGATGCACCGAATCCAGATTTTTGAGGTTCGTCCGAATACCGAATCCACTGGTTAAGATTCTGCCGAATCCGAATACCGAATCCAACTCCCATCCTCAGTCCATTATCACAGTAAACACATTAATGACATAAACAACGTCCAAAGCAGTGTATTTTTAATTTAATTTTAATTTTAAAAAAAAGGTAACATTATGCCAGGATGACTGTGCCTTATTGCTGTCTGTAGATTCCTTCATGCACAACTCTTATTCTCTCGGATGGGAAGTTCGGTTCTTTTCCGAGAAACGCTTCTTTCGGATAGTTCGTTTCAATGAACCGGTTAAAAAAAACGGATCACCAGTTCTTTTACGTCCTTACGTAATGACGTCATTTCTATCATCCCGGCGGATGAAAATACATTTCAAACACATTCATATAAAGTATTTGTTATCAAAACTTAGTATAGTAATAATTATTATTGTCATCATCATCATCTTGGATACATTTTTTAATTCATGTTTTGCAAAAGCACTCAATACAGCCACTGTCGTGCAAATACTGATGTTTTACACAGATTAAATAAACTTACATTAACATAACATAAACTTACACAAATCCTTGGTTCACCCGTGCTCATATATTATCAGCATCAGTTTTCCGAGAGAAACAGCAACCATCCCACTCCGAGAGAGACAGTTCTGTTCAAGACGACGCTATCACGCATGCAGTATCTCAGCTCACCGGTTCTCACAGCAAAACATGTCTCAGTTCAGTGAACTGTTGGAGGGACTGTCACTTATGTCAGAAAGTGAGTAACTATAGCAACTTGTGGGATCAGCGCTGATTTGAGATGCGAACCGTTTAGAACGATTCAGTCCGACTTGGTGAACTGGTTCGACCGGATCACTAGAAAGATCCAGTTAAAAAGAACGATTCGTTCGTGAACCGGACATCCAGCGGCTATTGTTAAGGGTTCTTGCCACCACGAGACAAATCGGCATTGCAAATTGAACATATAGCTCGACTTGAATTGCCTTCTTGTGACTGAAAGTACTGCCAAACAACACATTTTCTGTTCACAAGTTCCATTTTCACTTTCTCACAGCCTACAGCATTCGAACGGTCCACCTAGTAAACACGCTCCCATAATCAACCGTGGCATTATGTTCCACCAGTATCACGTAGTGCAAGCGGGTTTGGTTCGGTGGAAAAAAATTCTAAGGTTCGACAGAAATCAAATCCAGTCAAAAAGCCCAATATTCGTCCGAATCCGAACCCGAATCCTGGATTCGGTGCATCCCTAGTAATTTTATTGTTTAGTTTGCCTCGCGTCCATTAGAAAACAGAGAGGCGGCTATACTGGGACCGGTCACTGGGGGGCGATCGAGGCGCGAAAGCTTCAGTATCTGAGAGGGATACTGCAGGCTTGGTCGAAACCATAGACCGTAAAAAAATATGGACGACTCGACATCATCCGTTTCCGCTTGCCAGATTTGAAGCTTTCAGGCGGCCTTGCACGGCGCGGACATCTTGGGACCGAGTCTGCGCAGTAGCGATTTCGGGACCGGAGTTGCGCAGTAGAGCGCAGGAAGTAGAGCAGGAAGTACAGACGCGATATCAAAAGCCCGCCCACACTCTCGCAGATGTAGAACAATTAATTATGTTGATGTGAAATAAAAAGTTATGGAAATGTAGAAATTAAAGCTAAAGCTCTAATCTGCTCCCAAAAATTTCAAAAAAAGTCCGTTAGTGCCTCAGTGACAACTTCACTCAGAGAAGCCGTCAGTCTCAGCTGTCAATCATGACGTCACACCCCCCGTTTTTATAGCATCAAATAACTAACTCAAACTAAACTTATTTTTAAAACGAACACCTGAAATGAAAACATCGTGATGATAACTGCCTTCAGTGACATAAACTAACTTTGGGGGAAATTTTTTTATGTGTAATTTTATTATTTAGTTTGCCTCGCGTCCATTAGAAATCATAGAGGGGCGGCTATACTGGGACCGGTCACCGGGGGGCGATCGAGGCGCGAAAGCTTCAGTAAATGAGAGGGAGACTGCAGGCTTGGTCCAAACATGTGCATTGTCAGGCGGAAATGACGGAGCAAGTGAATCATCAGGTAAACAAGCTGCTCGCATGGACACACTTCATGTTCCAGGCTGTGCAGGAGACTTTTCTACCCTTCCCACAGATAAAAAATGTCAACAGTCATGGTTGATGTTTATAATCCGATACCACAACAATTTAATTCAAGATTGTTCGTTTGTTCGGCCCATTTCAAGCAAGCTTCACTCAGCGTCTTAATCTGAAGAAAGTGGCAATTACAACTGTATTCCTGCAAGCAGTAAGTAGTGATTTATCCACTTTTGACTGTTTAAACAATTTTCTTATTAAATTGAAAGTTTCTTAGAGAGACAGCATTGTCTAGATGACGCAAGATGCTTACAGTAACAATAGGAAACACCAAGTACCATACAAAACTAAATAGTGTGTCTAATGACAAAGGGTATTATTATTTTGTATTACAAAATACAGCCGTAGATACTTTGCTTAGATCATTCACACGATACAAACGTCACCTTTTCCACCATATAAGTTAAAACGATAGTCATTTGACAAGGTTATTAATTTTGTAAAAATATAAGTTATATATTTATATTTTTGAGAACTGAAGTATGGTGTTTCCTATAATGTTTTTGCCTATTTGTAATTCAGGTTAGTGTACATCACAGTCACTGCGTAACATTAGCCTACATTGTGACTAACGTTATATAAACATGCAATTTCATTGACGAAAAAAGACAAGTCTACAATGTAGGCTGAATAACACACTTTAAGCAGAACATCTCAAATTGAGAATGATAAAATGCAGCTTACTTGTTTATTGGTGTTTTCAGTTCACCGGTGCGGGAGAGAGAGCTCGAGTGCATATGTTTGCCAGATTGGACATGTTTAGGTATAACACTGGATATCATACGGGTTTTTTTCACAGAAAAGCTCTGTTTGGGGGATTTAATTACTGAAATCTGGCAACCGCACGAACGCGAGCTCTTTCTCGTGCACGGATGATCTGAAAACACCAATAAACAAGTAAGCTGCATTTTATCAATCTCCATTTGAGATGTTTTGCTTAAAGTGTCATTTAGTCTGTCTGTGTTCTGTCAGGAGGACTCACGAGCCACTTCACTGAACTGCTGTGAGCTGCTGAAATAAGCCAATCAGAGCAGAGCTCAACATTAATATTCATGACCCTTCCAAATAAGGCAAAAACAGAGCATTACATCTTAGGGACAATTTATAGGGTTGTAAATGGACCTGTAAAACTGTATCTGGACAATTGTTGCCCTTAAATAGGCCACATACCCTCTGTGAAGATCTGTGAACAATTTTAACATATTGTTTCAACTCATTCTAGGGCACCTTTAAGTCTACTTATTACTACTCTTAGATACTATGGGTTGATATACAACGTTGTCCCTTTAAGGGTACTGCCTAAGTGTCAAGCTGTTGTACCAGGGTTGTTCCATAAAGAACCTTTAACATTCTTGGAACCTTTCCACTGCACAAAAGGTTGCTTGTAGCAAAAAGGTGGTAAACGTGATTTCACCAACATGTTCTGGAATCAGCATCTTTTTTTTATCCTGGAACAACAACCAATGCAATTTGATTGATAGGTTTAAAGTTTATGTCAAGTTTAGATTTATAAACAGGGTTAGGTGCTTCACCTAACTCGGTAGGGGTATTCATCATATCTCTTTGAGTTTAGGGATAACTTATGAATAGGGTTAGGTTTAGGGGTAGGGATATAGGGCTGACAGGAATGTTGTTCCAGGGACAACATATGTTGATCCAGGAGCAAGTCTTACTTTGGTTCTTTAGATCAGGGTTTTCAAACTGGGCTCTGGGGATCATCAGGCGTCCTCCAGAAGCCTCTAAGGGGTCTTGCTGTACATACTTTTTAGAATTGTGTATGTTTGCTAGGTATCTTTCTAGTGAGTCTAGTGAGTTTCTGACTATATTTCCCTTTATCTTGCTCACTGGGGTTGTAAGGCAGTATTATTAACGCAGTATGTAAGTTGCTTACAAACATTTATAGTCATAGTTGCTTATACAAATCATTTTTAATTTAAAATGTTCTTCAAGTTTATACAGTACTTCAGCGTTGGGAAGATGAATCTGTATTTAAACTGGGTCATTAATGTAGTAGAAATGTGAAATGATTTTTTAATTTGGTGCTTTCTAGACTGAGAAAAGACAGAAACTGTATTTTGGTCTCATGGGGACGAAAGACAACAATTCCCATAATGCTTCGCTGCCCTACAAGGCCATTCCCGAAAGCCACCTAGATTACTGAATCACTGATCACTTTCCCACCGCGACCGCGATCATCTTCATAAAATCAGTTCAGTTAGAGAACAGACACTACAATTAAAATCTGAACGTGTGTGTTCAATATGTGATTTAGCCGCTGAGGGAGTCTCACAGCCCAAAACGCTGCAGGAGTCACATTTTCAGTTATGGATGAGCTCGTGATGAGAGCTGAGGTAAACGCAAAGGCACTCTCTCGGCATAGATTCACAGCGCATGTTCAGTCTGCTGCTTTTTCAGTTCATGCCTTTAAAAGCTTAACTTTCATAGGAATTAATTTGAGAAGTTGAAAGACTTACTTTGCTCTGCTGGCCGCACTGTTTAAACATGAATGACTGAGGCTGCAGCTGAGTGCTGTGTGACCTCCCATCTCCCACGTGCAAGTTGGAAACGTGGAAATTGCTCCCTCTGCTGGCAGTAGTCTTTAGCCTCTGACCAACAATTCCTCCGATGGAGCAAATTGACGATATTTGCGTCATGGGAGGAATTTTTCCAGAAATAAAATGCATAAATCTCTTGTCTCAGGGGGATATGAGGGGGGAAGCACAATCAATTGAATATACTCCAGGGTTTCTACTGATACAAAGCCATATGCTAATCGCTGAAGTAACCATTTAAGCATAGCCAATTTAAGTTTGGAAACTTACTATTTATCTAACAGTTTAAATGTTTTTTCATACAGATGGATTTTAGGAAGGGGGTCCCTCAAAAAAAAATCATCATATTTTCATCAAGTTTGAAAAACCAATGCAATTATTTGTTATTCTCACCAACAGAGAGAGAGAGAGAGATAAAAATGATTACTGAACTGTTCACTGAAAAGTTGTTTGGTGAACCCAAAATTTTTCGTCTATGGCATCGCTGTGAAAACACCTTTTTGGAACTATTATTTTTTAAAGCGTGTAATTAAATAATTAATTAAGTATCATCTTAAGTATCAGTGTTAGATGTTTCTCCTAATATTTCTTCTGAGAAATCAGAAAAGACAATGGAGCAATCAATGTCCAAGTAAGAGAGGTTTAAAAAAATATTCATCAAAAAAGGTTTTATCAAAATTAGTGTTGATGTAATTTGTCTTGTAAAAAGACATTCATATGTCACATTTATTCACATTCATTGTCTGCATAGTGTAAGAGAAATTATTGGGATCAGTTGTTTGGAGAAACCGCTGAGATTTCTGAGGGTTGTGGATGTGCTTATTACTTTTTTTAAACGAGACCATGACATCTGATTCTTAAACAAGGACACCATAAATCCATTTGTTTCATGTCTAAAAGTTTTCACTGGAAGAGCAGGGAAGGGGGAGTGCTGCATGAGAGAAAGAACTGGGCTGGGTGAAAAAAAATCTACACGGGCTGTGGGACTCAAGGCGACTATAAAACAGCTTTCTTGCCCATTGTGTTGATGTAGTCAAGAAATATACCGTAACGTACAGACAGACGGAGATGGAGGAGTGAGGCGGGACCGGTTTGTGTGACTGCTAACAAACGTTTGTCTTGCGGTTTGCGAGCAAACTTTGCGAGGAGATTTATTTGTGACGGGGTCTGCCGATGACAATCCTCTGAAACTTTAACTTGTGTTTGAGACGCAGCAGTGCACATAAACAAGCCTTTTATTATTTTAATGCTCGTAAAATAAACTGCAGTTCAGAAATTAGTCTTGTGAGTCGTATATCTGTCCTCTAGTCACAGTTGCAAGATAAGCGGGACAATATTAGAAGAGTTTTTTTTGTTTTTTTGCTGACTGGGTCTTGTGTAGCTAGTTGACGCGGCTGAAATGGGAGCGCGTGACGGGTGCTCGGTGTCTGCGGTTCACCGGAGCTCTTTCCTCTTGTGGACGCTGCTGCTGATACTGTGGCTGACATGCGTTCAGGGGACGTGGGGACCCGGAGTTTACAAATACCAGACCGGGACAGCACTCCACAAAGACCTGTCGAAAAGGTAAGGTTTATAGCCTATGTCATGACAGAAGTAACCTAACGTGCAGTTGTCAGATGAAGTTTTAGTTAAAGGAATTTTTACCATCTTTTCCCCACATGAACAACACATTTTCGCTTGTTTGCATTAAAAATAAATAATAATAAAAAATCCTATTTAATCCTATAATATAGTAAAAACATCTTTGAAAAAACCTGTCATATTTGTTGTAAATAATGATCTAAGAGCTGTACATTCATGTTACTTAATGTTTTCTTGAATTTTTTAGCATTTATTACTAGTTGGAAAAGTTTAAACTTGTCTGTGTTTTTGGAACATCACTGGGTTTTAGCTGGTCTAAAAAATTAGCTGATCCAAGTTAGCAGACCAGCATAAACCAGCATAAAGATGGTTTCTGAAACATGGTGGCTGGTCAAGTAGCTAATGATGGCCATATAGAAATCAGCTGCTGTGTTTAAGAAAATATCAGATAGTTTCCAAAAGGAAACAGCAGAGTTGATAATTTGTCAATTACTAGCTTTTGTATAAAAATACACATAATAGCCTACTGATAGATTTTAGGATAATCTACTAATCAGTCATCTACAATGCAATGCTGATTTATCAACTAAATAGCCCTGGTGTGAGTCTGACAGTCTGTTTCCTCTTTCCTGAAATGAGGAAACACCCATCTCTCCTGTCTGCATGTTTGTCTATGGTTTATTCCAGTTAAAACATGCATACAATAGATTGGTATCACTGTCCAGACTCACTCAACTTCAACTCGCCTAGCAAGCTTTAGAATGATTCCATGGTTTATATTTCAAAGCAAATGTTAAATCAGACATAATC
Organism: Pseudorasbora parva; assembly: GCF_024679245.1. NCBI lineage: Eukaryota > Metazoa > Chordata > Actinopteri > Cypriniformes > Gobionidae > Pseudorasbora > Pseudorasbora parva. The sequence goes on from NC_090174.1 coordinate 43,907,389, forward strand.
AGCAGTGCTTTTTTAATCAGTATATCTTTTCCATTGCCCTCCTCTTCTGCATGTGGATAATGAGGCTTTTATAAGACATGATGAGACAAGAAATTAGACAAAACATCCAACATGTTAGCCTTCCACTTCTATCCGGACTGCATCACCTTGACTGACCTGAGACAACAGCTTATGGCCTTGATCTGACCCATATATCTTCATGCAAATATTTAGTCTGTTTGGGTAAATGGCTTAGAGTTGTTGTGGGTGGGATGTGTCTCTGAAGTGCGCAGGTGTGGAGGAGTCTTTGCTCTGTGCTGAAGGTTTGATCTCTCACCCCCTCCTCCCGTCAGTAACAGACTGATGAAACAGACGGTGTTTACTAAACACATGCAGCTGCATCGTCTGCATGCTGTGGGAGAGAAGTTTATTGCACTGCTGTCTGATGATGCAGAGAGGAGAGGTCAAAGACATCTTTGAGATGCCTTGTATAAGCAGCACTGTTTCTGAGAGGTGCAATATAACTTTAGATGTATAACAGCATAAATATGTAATACAAATAAAAATAAACCAATAAGCAATTTCAGATAAATCTAAATAATTTCCTTAATTGAAAATTACATTTAATCAATCAGCCAGCCCTAATAAAAGTGTGACCAATTAATTGCTGCCATAAAGTGCATTTACATGCATGACTATAAGTTTCAATTTGCACAATTTCAGTATGACTTAAATGATCATTTGTCTTTTTAAAATGTTATTTAAATGCTTTAGTCTGACTAAAATTTAAAAGTCTCACTATATATATATATATATATATATATATATATATATATATATATATATATATATATATATATATATATATATATATATATATATATATATATATATATATATATACACACACACACAGATTAATCCGAATATAATTGTCCTTGGTGTTGTGGACTTGCTCTGAAAGATGCACATAATATATTTAATTCTTCACATATTTGATTAAACATTGTGTCCTGTATACTTTGACTGTAGTTCAGCTATATAAAATCCTACTGTACATAGATTAAAACGGCACATTTAAACACTGTATAGATACCGGCCCATAACGATGAATACAGAATTTAGTTTCCCACGCTAAAGCACAGAGGAACAGTTTGTTCTACTTTCAAAAGGATCACTGAGAGAGGCTGAACAGGCATATGAACTCTTGCCATAAATCATAATTAACCCCGATCCACATCCTAACCTTTAACGTAACCCATTTTGCATATAGCAAAGACAATGCCTGAAATATAAATGTCCTGAGAAAAAAACAAATAACTTAAGAATATCTGTCTAATTAGGGGCTGGTGAAGCTGAGCATAGTTGGGGGTTAAGTCAGCAGCTATTTCCTGTTCTGCTCGGCTTCACTGCCCTGGAGAGCAGCACTCAGGGTGGGAGTGTGAGACTTGGGGCCCCAGAGGGACCTTTAGCTGCTGACCCATCAACACCAACAAGCATACCTCCACCCTGATTCTGCCTCCACAAGTTCTGTGTAAGCAAATTATGCACAATAAGATGACTTTGTTATAAGATGACGTTGTTGAGCTATAAATATTCAGCTATAATTTGCATTGCTTTCATTTATCTATGTTTTACTTGACACATTTGTGTGTTCCGGGGATTCACAATTATCTTCTTAAGAATGTTAAGATTTTTCTCAAAGGGTTAATTCTATCATTAATTTTTTTTACCTTCATGACCTTCGTTTATCAAATGAAGATATTTTTGATGAAATCCGAAAGCTTTCTGATCCCTTCATAGACAGAAAATTAATTATCACTTTCAAGGCCCAGAAATGTGACAGTCCATGTGACTATTTTTAGAACCTGTGAAGTTCGTAAGAATGTTCCTAAGTGCAATTCTTGAATGAAAATAAAAATGGTCTCAAAAAGCAATTTATTGCTTGTTCTCGCACTCATGCACACATGATTGCTCATACAAGAGACTGAACGGGATTTAAGGCCCCAATATACTTGTGAGGCAACGTTCTTTTTCATTCTTTGCTTGTAAAAACAAGTTTGGAAAAGAGATTGAATACCTTTACAACAATATATTTTTAATGAACATCCCGATGCCACCCACATTGCTGAGAGATTATATGAATATTTAAATATATGCTGCACACTTTCCTCTCAATAAAAAACACCCAATAGAAATGACATTTTCTTTTAACTTTCATTACAAGCTGTTCACACACTGGCAATAAAAAAAGCTATTAATACATGAAAATTCACGTTGCACGCCGGTATGTTGACGGAAGTTGTGGGATTTCATGCGTTGCGTGATATCTCTGCGCCCAAGTAGCAGTGCTTCGCCTGTGTGCTTCCCCATAATATAGTCCCAAGTTTATATCTGCCTAGGAAATCGCCAAGTCTTTATGTACATCCCAATTTGTACTCGTTGTGAATACGTAGGCCACAAGAAATAATTAGGTGGGGGGTTTTTTTTGGATCATGGACATGCTAGCTGGCTACATAGGATTCCATTCATTATGCTAAGCTAGCGGTGACCCTGCCAAACTAAAACAATGCATGCACTGAGACAAAAATGCATTTGCCCACATATCTAAATGTAGGAAAGATGTTGAATAAGCCCTATTTCTAAAAATGGTGGAGTATCCCTTTAAGAATGTTTTGTGAATCTAGCCACTTTCCTAGAAATAAAAATCTTCTAAACTGAAAACAAATTCTGCAACACCCTCACTTTATATCAGATATAAATCAAAAGATAAATAAGATTGTCACATGGGGTGAAGAGCGTGACACTCAGATCAATCAGTCAAGGAATCGGTTTCACTGTGAAAATAGCGATACTTAGGGAAGAATGCACTGATCATCTTTATGATCTATGGGTGTTTCTGTGCGCTCTCACACATCCTTATTATTCGCTTCAGAGCTGTTTTCCCGCGAGACTCTGTCCTTAAATCCGACTTTGTAGAAGGACTGTCTCCCGCCATGGCCTTTGACCTGTCCTTTGAACCAGTCTTAAGCAAATCTCAGGGACAGAAGAGGATTCCTGTTCATTTCTGCAATGCTTTGTTGTTCTTTCTTTCTTTTTTTCTCTTTTAGCACTTTTTGATGCATTCTTTCAGCAAGCCATTAATCTTCTTTGTCCCTCACTGTTTTGCCTGTATCGTTGGACGTCATGAACGCGGCCTAATTGGGTTATCTTACCCCCGTAGTGCATCCCAGGAGGGCTTCATTACCGACCCGATGATGAAATGCTCTCTTTCCACTCCTCCTGTCCAGCTGCCACAGCTCTCTATTGTCTTCTTGTTCAAACTTAATTTATTTGCCTCCAGAGTCAATAATCTTTGTAGTCTGTGCTACATTGCGGGAGTCAACATTTGAGTCTCAGCATTGTCTCACCCGTTTTGTGTTGAAAGCTAGCATTCATGGTTTAAATGAAGCGTGCTGCTTTTCATTTTGTCTAAAACAAGACAAAGTTTCATGATCGTTCCTCTAGTTCATATGTGTGTGTTGTGCTGCTTTTATTTTATGGCTTTGGCTTGTTTGCCCCTCGCTGCATGCTGAGTTGCACTCGGTCCAGCTCTGTGTGATTCCTGCCATCCCTTTCTGATTTGAGTCATCTCCCCCTTACAGTCTGTGCTATGATCTGTGCACATTGCAGAGTTATTTATTATAGGTTTCTGGTCCCATGTGTTTATGAGGAAGAGAGTCAGTCTTTCGATTTGTTGGCCAAGTTCATGTAAATGCCAGCGAAATGTAGCATTGCTGAGCTGTTGAAAGCATTCACACCTTTTAACTTGAGTTTCTTTACCTACCGCATATCTGAGGCAGAATGAAGCTAGAAGCTAGCCAAACTCTGGTCAGGTCAATCACATCGTGTATAGAGTCGGTGGGCGGGGCTTAACATAATGACGGCCGAGTTGCGCTTGCATGCTTCTAGTAAACAGAGAAGCTGGCGAACGGCAGTCTTTCGAATCAGCTTTGACAGCGACTCTGGAAGACTTGGAGTTAAGCTTTTCTCCCAGATAAGAACAAAGAACGTCACTGAAGTCATTCTTAAAAAGGGAAGATGTGTTCGGAGTTTTGCCGACCAGATACGGCGAAAGTTTAATCTATCAACTAGCTCTGATTTACGTTCGTTGCTCTGGTTGGTTGTAGCGCTATCCTATTGCGTGCAGAGGGAGTTTGTAAGACAACCGTTTATCCCGCCCCTCGGATTGAGCCCTGTCAATGGTGAGTTTCCAGACCAAACATCTTGATGTGGGTCTGGCTTGTCAGGCTAGCTAGAAGCATTATTGAAGTCAATGAAGCTTTCTTTGTTTGTTTTTGTGTTCATTTATTTATTTTAAATTGCACTTAATTATATATTTATTTAATTTTTATCTTCATAACCTTTATTTAATTTTTTATACATTGCCCTAAATTGATGTGTTAAATGTGTAGCCCTGCTATTTAATTAAACAAATGCACATCCTTTCTGGAAGATATTCAGGTCCTTCTAAAAAAATTAGCATATTGTGATAAAGTTAATTATTTTCCATAATGTAATGATAAAAATTAAACTTTCATATATTTTAGATTCATTGCACAGCAACTGAAATATTTCAGGTCTTTTATTGTTTTAATACTCATGATTTTGGCATACAGCTCATGAAAACCCAAAATTCCTATTTCAAAAAATTAGCGTATCATGAAAAGTTTCTCTAAACGAGCTATTAACCTAATCATCTGAATCAACTAATTAACTCTAAACACCTGCAAAAGATTCCTGAGGCTTTTAAAACTCCCAGCCTGGATCATTACTCAAAACCGCAATCATGGGTACCAGACTGCCGACCTGACTGCTGTCCAGAAGGCCATCATTGACACCCTCAAGCGAGAGGGTAAGACACAGAAAGAAAGCAGTGGACTGAGTCTGGAGTAGAAACATCTAGAGCCACCGCGCACAGGCGGGGGGAGGAAATGGACTACAGGTGCCGCATTCCCCAGGTCAAGCCACTTTTGGGCTACAGAGAAGCAGCACTGGACAGTTGCTCAGTGGTCCAAAGTACTTTTTTCAGATGAAAGTAAATCTTGCATGCCATTCGGAAATCAAGGTGCCAGAGTCTGGAGGAAGGCTGGGGAGAAGGAAATGCCAAAATGCCTGAAGTCCAGTGTCAAGTACCCACAGTCAGCGAAGGTCTGGGGTGCCATGTCAGCTACTGGTGTTGGTCCACTGTGTTTTTTCAATGGCAGGGTCAATGCAGCTAGCTATCAGGAGATTTTGGAGCACTTCATGCTTCCATCTGCTGAAAAGCTTTATGGAGATGAAGATTTCGTTTTTCAGCACGACCTGGCACCTGCTCACAGTGCCAAAACAACTGGTAAATGGTTCACTGACCATGGTATTACTGTGAGCAATTGGCCTGCCAACTCTCCTGACCTGAACCCCATAGAGAATCTGTGGGATATTGTGAAGAGAAAGTTGAGAGACGCAAGACCCAACACTCTGGATGAGCTTAAGGCCGCTATCGAAGCATCCTGGGCCTCCATAACACCTCAGCAGTGCCACAGGCTGATCACCTCCATGCCACGCCGCATTGAAGCAGTCATTTCTGCAAAAGGATTCCCGACCAAGTATTGAGTGCGTAACTGAACATAATTTTTTGAAGGTTGACTTTTTTTGTATTAAAAACATTTTTCTTTTATTGGTTGGATGAAATATGTTTTTTTTTTTGTTTTTTTTTTGAGGTTTTCATGAGCTGTATGCCAAAATCATCAGTATTAAAACAATAAAAGACCTGAAATATTTCAGTTGGTGTACAATTAATCAAAAATATATGAAAGTTTAATTTTTATCATTACATTATGGAAAATAATTAAATTTATCACAATATGCTAATTTTTTTGAGAAGGACCTGAAGTCCCCGACATGTATACATCAGAAAACAAAATTTTCTGGGTAATATTCTATTCTAAATTCTGAACTATTTTCAAGGCACAACAATAAGTAGTGAGAATTAGAGTGTGGGTTGATAACTGGGTTGCATAATGATCCCTCATAAACGCTTTGTGAAGGCGAGATGTTAGATTACAGGAACAGTGGTCCATAAGTACTGCTCCTCCTCTTTTAACCTTCTGTCTCTCCCTGCCCCGAGGTTTAAATCTGGATCAAAGCACAGTTTAGCTGCCTTTGCCTCCATCTTTCTGTGCAGAAAGCGGGCGAGGGGTCATTTCCCATTGAAAGGCTTTTGTGCTGTGTGTTCCCTATAAATCCTCTCATTAGTTCATATGGAGCTGGACTATGTCCAGAATCGTCTAGTTTCCATGAACATCCAGAGAATGCCATGCACTGTGTGCTGTTTAAAATGAGAGGGTATTATTTTGTGTGGATTTTTACATAGTTCTGTGTTTTAGAGTTAAGGGGCTAATTTAAGGTTCTGTTGGGGAAAGTACCAAATTAAGTCTGGATCAGATGAAAGGGGAGGGGGTAAACAATTTAAACAAATCGCCTTGTTCACCAAGCTGGCATTGTGATTTGGGGGCAGTGTGGGAACTTTGTTCTGATGGCCATGGCGCTCTAGATCGTTATCTGCCCATTGCCCTGATGCCTACTCCTAATATGGAGTTTGGCTCGTCTCTGTGTCTATTCAACCTATGCTGTAGATTTGCATGCAATGATCCTAAATGGACAGAATCAGTGGGGTGGGGTTCAGAGCGGCTGAAATCATGGTGAAATATGGGAGCAATTATATATGATAGTTTTTGCTCAGATTAATTTACATGATTTGGTGTGTTGACAGAGGTGATGTGAAGGGGATGTGACTGTACAAATACAGTTCACCCCAAAATGAAACCGCAAAATTAAATTTCTGGTATCATTTACTTATCCTTGTGTAATTCTAAACCCATATGACTTTAATTCTTTGTTTGAAACACAACAGAAGTTGCTTTTATTGGATGGCATATTCAAGCTTCAAAAAACATTTATTTATTTATTTTATTTTCATTGATTTATTTCAAACAGTCGTTTCTTTCTGATTGTAGGTTGTATGTTTATGTTGATTTGACAACAAAGGATGTCGATGCAGGATGCAGGCGTACTTGGGTAAATTATGTGTAGTGATTTATTTATTTATTTTTCTTTGTACAGTTGTATTTATGGTAGAGTTTGAATATATTTCTGTGTTTCCTAGAGAAGGGCAAGGGTATGATTTGTGGTTCTAAATTCAATAACAAGCAGATCACAGAAATAGCCCCATGGTCTTCAGCTGTGGCCAGACTGGCTTCTGTGTTTGTCTGTCCAGTCTGTGTGTGTTTGTTGGCTGTTCTAGAGCAGCTGGGCAGGTAGTGACCGGATAAGCCTGTGGTCACCCCAGTTCTGTCCCGGCCGGGGCCCTCATCTCAAGCAGGGCATGGAAACCACCTAACATTCATAGGCTTTGGAAATGTCTTGCATATTTGAGGGCTGGTTCTGTGGGCCACGGTTTTAGCAGGTTCTGGGAAAGGGCTGGGAGACGCATGTAAGAACTGTTAATGTGTGAGTATGAGGGTGGTTTCATGTTAGACTCTATTTTACTTCTGGTTATAGCTTCATATGTATATGTATGTACATTTTCATCTTTGTAGATGCATTATAGATTAATCTTTGACCTGTCTAATCAGCTGTTGCCCATGCCTAGTATTACATCATTAAATTCATTCATTTGCAATTGTGCTGTCATGCCTTGTAATTTTTTTTGTCTTGCAACAAATGTCAAATGTTGTCTTTATATGCAAACCATGCACATCATTATACAGCAATGTTTAAGTTTGCTTGAAAGCATAATACCATCAGACACAATGCCACAGACAGACAATCTATGCTTATACAGGCAGATTGATGCTGATTATTGAGCATGTATGGCCCTCTGGCCTGTTTTCTTGATGTGTGATCATAGCTGCGCATAAGCTGAGCCATTGATAATAACCACTGAAGTATAGTAGATATAATGACCTCCATATGTTACACGTGCATTAACTCTCTTTGAATTCTGCTCCACATCTCTTTGACTTATGTTTGCTCAACTTGAGGCATAATGGTTCATACAAAGGTCTGTTTGAGGTGAACTTATCAATGGCTCTTTGTTTCAAGCCTTTCTGTGTAAAAATCATGAGGGAGCTCAGGGGGAAAGAGATCTGATTGGTTTTTCTCTTCAAACCCACGTTCATTCCTTTCTTTTGTGACTTCTGGCATGTGCCGAAATCCTGGGCTTGGGCCGTGCAGCTTTGTTTTGGTTATCCGTGTTACTTTCCCCCTCTCCTCTGTCCTGACTCTAGTCTGCTCCTCATCAGGGCTGGATTTGCCACTGCCTTCCCAATTAGAAGGTTCCACATTATACAGGGCACATTAGTGATTACCGTAGCAAACGTTCCAGGTGACTTTTGTTTTCAAAGCTTTTTTTCTCTCGTTTACATTTTCCGCTTAATAATGAGACTGAAATATGACTGAAATCATACCTTGAGTGGTTGCCCTATATATAGCATGTTTAAGGGCAGGAACATATTACTCTAAATAAGCCTCTCAAAACACAGTAAAAATCTTTCCGGGAGACTCTCCACTTTTCTAAGACCTTCTAACACATTGTTTGGGTTAATGTTACTTTTTTTTATTTTAATATTGGATCAAAATAAATGTGCACCCGATTCATGGATTTGTCCAGCAATCACTTTTCAACCTGCGTGACGCGTTTCTCGTTTTTTCAAGCTGTGTGAAGTGAAGCCCTGATAAAAAGCAGCACAAAAGAGCCACTCTTTCTCCCGGGGACTTTGCCTCTGCTCTGGTTTTGGCTCGAGTTTCGAAAAGCTGTCTTAAATCTAGATGAGAAGCCCACACGCTCACACATTTGGGGCAGTGTCCCCCTCTGTGACTTGACCTGCTTGTAGTGGTGCGGAAAGAATAAAAATGGGCGGATGTGATTCGCTAGCGAAAGGCCGCAAAGTAAACAGCACTGACAATGCTCTCCTGCCGGGCATACGGGCCATTTAACCTGTGTAAACACCATAAAGAGATTTCTAAAGGGATGGTTAGACTGTTGAAGTGCGGGTGTCCAACGAAACATTGATCACTTTTACAGTGAGTTGGATTAGATCATTTTATGGCCGGCTATGTGTGTGTGTGTTATTATTCTTATGTCATCAGAACCATCCAATAATACATGATGCTCTGATTCTTATATTTCTCTCTCTTTTAGAAACTGGTGTCCGCAGACGGTGACTAAGACAGTGACTTGTCAGGTACAGAATGGCACCACGCTCCAGAGAGTCTATCAGACCTGCAGGTGGCCTCAGGGTTGCAATGGGGGAAGGTGAGTTTATCAGCACATTCACTTAGGGTTTTATATCGTTTTGGAAATCTCCCATTTATCACTTTCTTTCACACATAAAAAATATAATCCCATAATTACATTTGCAGTCCTTGACAGAACCCTGTAAAACCAGTAACTGTTGCAAGATGAGTGCATGATATAACCATTCAAAAGTTTAGGGTTTTTCAAAGGTCCCATCTATTTTATAAATAACACAGTAAAACAGTAATGTTGTAAATTTTTCATATTCATGAAAAATATTTCAGTGATGACAAAGCTGAAATTTACTCCTGTAATCATCATCCTGAAAGCATCATTACTCCTGTCTTCAGTGTCAAATTAAATAATTATAATCTGCTGATTTGGTGCTTAAGAGACATTTCTTATTATTATTATCAGTCTCGTTTAGTAATATTTTTGTTAAAACTATGATTTTAAAAAACAAAAAATAAATAAAATATATATATATATCTCCTGAACTCTAAACTGAATGTCAGAATGGGAAAGAAAGGGGATTTAAAGGGTCATGAAACCCCAAAACACTTTTTTTTAAATGTAAACAGATATGTATAGGCTGCACATCATTGAAAACACTAAGGGTACTCATTAATGGTATTCATATGTGAAAATAGTTATTTTTGCATTTTTCAGAGCGATTTCTGTCTTCCGGTTTGAAAAGCTGAGTCGGAGCAACGTCACAAATGCTGACGTCGGCACGGCCTTTTCGGTCCATGTATGGGCTGGTGGGCACATGCTGACGTCGACCGCTTCGAGCGATTCTCGACATATATTCATGACATAAAGCTCATTCAGTCCAATCCCTGCGCTGTAGTATGCATACAAGATAATTTAGTTAATATGCATGAGACAGTCACTTCTGTCAGGCTCGTCTTCCATCATTATTGTAGAGATATGGTGGGGAAGTTTTGGAAGCAGCGCGCGGAAAAGTCACGGAGGAAAGCTAGGCGTTGTGCTGAAACGAAGTAACGTAAAGGGCGCCGAGCGAGCTGTAACCGGCGCCGTCTGTGGAAGCCTTTGCTACAAAGGCTCGGTAAAGTAAAATTCACCTGAGGAATCGCACGCCGAACCTGCAAGCGTTGACTATCTATGTCAGGAGTGCAAAATAACCAATCTGTAATGTGTAGGCTAATGAACAAAAGCCACGTCCTCTCCGTTTTATTTGTCGTCACAGCCATGCACTAAACCGCATGTGTTCGGGCTCTTAGTGAAACAGTGTGCATATTTGGACAAATATAGATTTAGCTGCCGAGTGATAGACAGCGCAGATCGTCACGGCAACCCAGCGCGCGTCGCTCTGCTTCAGATGCGCGGTCGAGACTGAAGCCTCAAACCCCTTCGCTTTTACCCTGATCTAGAATTACACATCTCTATCACATCGCATGTTGGGTGGTTCACGTTCTCTTATCACGTCGGCGCGTTGTTCATCTTGCCAAACAGCGTGCATATTTGGACAAATATAGTTTTATCACGTTTGCAAAATATTTCGTCATGCAGAATAACATTTATTTTCATTTCTCACTGAATTATGCTGGTTTGAAGAGCTGAATGATTTGCGATCTCTGCTGCACGCCACTCATAGCTCTCTCATTCGCTGTACTCCTCCCTCATTTAATCTCACTGTGGTAAACAATGCCAACGTGAACCAAGAACTTGTCTCAGAACCGCTGTAACTGCTGCTGTTGGTATCGCTAATCTTAATACACCTACTGACACTCCCCTATTTATGCAAACATTCTCTTTCCACACAATACCATCCCACCTTTTCACAGTCGACCACTCCCCTTTTAACAAGCTTTTTCAAATCGAAGGTGTGAAAAAACACCGCTGCAGCAGGGGGGTTTCATGACCCTTTAAGCAATTTTGAGCGTGGCATGGTTGTTGGTGCCAGACGGGCCGGTCTGAGTATTTCACAATCTGCTCAGTTACTGGGATTTTCACGCACAACCATTTCTAGGGTTTACAAAGAATGGTAAACTTTTGATCAGTTTAATGTTATTATAAATTGCTAAATAAAACCCTAGACTTTCTGACCCTAAACGTTTCATTTTATAATTTATCATTCATCATTTAAAAAATAGTTTTATATTTATTAAGACATTTTTATGATAAAATAATTATAATTTGTACTGAATAAATAATAATAAATGCATATGAATTACTGAGAAAATTACAACGCTAACTATCTAGCCAGCTACATTATGAAAAGAAGTCATCAACATTATTGTTGTTTTGTGAATATATAATTCATATATTGTTTCTTGTGAGAAAGAATCTGCATGTAAACTTGAAAACCTTTTTAATGCATCTAGTCATACTTTGATTAACCAAAAACCTTACATTTCAAAAGCATTTTTATGTATATATAAAACATTTTGAAAAATTCCACACTGTTGTAAGTTTTTATGGTTTTGCCTTCTTTGTAGTGTCATCTAGTAACACACTTTCAAACTGACTTATATTTTATGTGTGTGTGTTGCAGCTATCGCACTGTGGTCCGGCCATCCTATAAAGTTGTGTACCGCACTATCACCTCTCTGGAGTGGAAATGTTGTCCTGGATACAGCGGATCTCAGTGTGAAGAAGGTAAGACTGACTCAGCCTGACACAGAACTACATGCAGTTGTGAAGAAGGAATCTCTATGCTGTGCCCAAATTTCACTCTCTTATAACTCATCTTATAATTTAAAGTAGTCAAACTACTCCTTTGAAAACCTATAGTTTGCTACATTAACTATCTGGATATTAAACGCATTTTTTGTCTCGTAGAAAAAAATGGATCTTAATTTGGGTGGCAGTATTTAACTTATAGGCCTTTATCACAGTCTGTGTGTCATCACATCCGGCTCCAGTTAGTAGCGGAGCTTAGTTGAACTTGACTAAAAACACATCAATATTGCAAACCTTACATGGTACCCTACTATATGTGGAATCTTCCATTTTAATGTACAACATTATGTGATGGGGAGATTGCCAGCATTGCCAATGTCGTTGCAGTCATGAGATAAATGAAGATCTGCATGCTCCTCAAGCTACTGCCTGAATACAATCAGAATTTATTTTTAATGTTGTTTTTTTATTGTTTACGATATAATGCTATTCCATCATTTCACTCAGACCCAGAGGATAGGACACCTTTAATATGATCAAAGCTGTTATTTCTGAATAATAGAAATGTTATTTTATTTGAACAACTTCAATTACTTCTAAAGTGAAGTGCATAAAAGCAATGTGAAAATTATATTTTTTTAATTTGGAGAGAATACTTGTAATAAGGCAGACTTTGAAGTAGTGTGTGTTCCCTTTTAAATTATGACAGACGCATGAATAACATGACCCCATTTTTTTTAATTAGATTAAATATCTATGATGAACTGTCATCAATAAATCACTCAATCCTATGTCACCGCCTGTGATGCAGGCTACAGCCGAAGTTAATTTATGCTGATATTTCAAGCTTCCACAAAACTAGTTTAAAAGTAGCATTTAACTGAATCTGACTAAATATTTTATATCTATTACATTTTTTTAACATATTGCACTGTGCTTTTTAATACCGTCTAACCGATTAGCTAAAAATTAATCTGACTCTCCAATGCTTCTTGGTTGTGTGCACAACACAGTGTGACAAAAAACATCCATTTAGCATTTCATCATGCTACTCATTGGAAAATGTTGCTGGAAAAAGCTACACTGTTTTGGAAACTGCTGAACTGCTGTCACACCGCTGAGAAAAAAGAAGAAAAGGAAAAAAAAGTAGCTTCTCTATTTTATTCTCCAATACTGCTCATGGTGCAGAACTAGACATGATCTGGGAATGGGAAATGATCCACAAGTGTTTTGGGTCTGTGAGGTAGCCATGTTTGTTGTTTAAAGTTTATACAGGCTCACACAAGGAGACCACCTCACAACTAATGTCCTGCCCTGGCTACAACTTACATCTCACTTTGACTTCTTCTTGTCCGCTCATCTGTCTTTGTTTGTAAATCATGCCCCAGTGTCAGGAGAGCAAGTAGTGGAGAAGACAATAGAAGAGAAACAGGATGGATGGCTATTGTGAGACGGCGAAAGTATGCGTGTGTGCGAGCAAGTGTGTGATTAATGTGAGCGCGTGTCTCAGCTGTGTTTGGATGCCGTTTCTGGCTGCTTTGCTCTGTGACTAAGTGTGTGTGTGTTTGGCTGCATTCTCTGAGTGTCAGCCAGAGCCTCATTGTGAGTCCTGCTGGGAGTAACCATGAGGACCGGCCAGCAGCCTATCCTCTCCGAACTGCCTTGTGTCTTGTGTGATTTGGCTAAAGGTGGGCTCTCTAAGCTGTTGTTTGAACCAGCTGTACCCACTGACCCACTAGTATAGATTATAAATTGTGGTTGGAATTTTAAGGTCCACTAAATGATTTAATGTGGTTTGGGTTGGCACTCCCAAGGTGGCAAGTCTTTATTTGGCTGAACTTATTTTACTTTTATAGACAGTTTCAGCTTTAATGTGTCTTGTAAATTGCTTTGAGGGCTCTTAATACTGTACAGTATTTTTCTGTCATGTGGTTGTGTGTGTGTGTGTGTGTGTGTGTGTGTGTGTGTGTACACTAAAATTTCAAGTAGTAGCTGTAAGCTAGCTGTACTTACTACTTCCTGTTTGTGAGGCAAAGTGATTTTCTTTAGCACGCAGCCAGTGGCTAAAGAAAATGACATTTCTGGCATAATTTACTGGCTCTCATAGTGTTCAAAATAGATATTTATGGCTTCTGTGTTTTACACAATGTCCAAGCTAACATCAGTTTGATTCCAATTGACATGCTTGCAGTTAGATTTCATTCATTGATTTGATTTAATTTCATTCATCCATTTCATAATTGATTCATATTTTGTGAAAATATATTTATGCAATTGAATAAAATAAATCACTGAATAGTAACAATACGCATTATTCATTTTATTCAGTGACTTATGGATTCCGATAATTAATTAATTGTCCATCAGATTGATTTAAACACTAAAGTTTAGTCCTTTTAAATGAATGATTAAAGGAATAGTTCACACAAAATGTTTAATTCTGTCATTAACTTTGGTTTTTTTGTTCCAAACCGATACTTTTGTTCTTCTTTGAAACACAAATGAAGATATTTTAAAAAATAAACCTAAGATTACTGCTTAATAGAAAGCTTGGATGAGAATATATATATATATATATATATATATATATATATATATATATATATATATATATATATATATATATATATATATATATATATATATATTTGAGAGTTACAGGAGTAAGATTTTTAGTCAACTTCAATTTTGAATATATATAACTGCAAAATTGCAATTGACTAAAAATCTTACTCCTGTAACTCTCAAATGGAAGTCTTTCTGGATTTTGGGTAAACTATTTCTGCAACACTGACCATTTAGCTCTGGGAGAAATGTAAAACATGGAGTGGACCACCGTATACTGCGTAGCTTACAGAGACTTCCGGCATCAGCTTTTTCTGTTCAGCTGTTCAAAAAAGCTTTTGTTTATTGATTGTTTGTATTATTCTATATTTTTATTCATTCTTCGTTATTTTTCCCTTTTTCATTGTTGCACTTTGAGATTCTTTGGAATGAAAAGTGCGTTATAAGTAAAATCTATTATTATTATTATTATTATTATTATTATTATTATTTAGTAGTCATGTAATTACCTCATGGACATATACTAACTGTGTAAAGTTTCAAACGAACCGAGAAGGCAATCAAATATTGATGATTGCTTTAAAAGTTTCTTAATTTGGGAATGAGTTTACTTTTATCTAAAGATGAAACCACACAGACAAACACGCCCACACCACCAAGCAAAATGCAAATCTTTCCATTTTAACACAATTACATACCCCAAAGGCAGCAGACATCCATGAAATGTGAGATAAAGTGGGTGAATTAAGTTAAATCTGTTCCTCATAAGAGAGGGATGATGAAATAGAGAGAGGATACCATCTTAAGTGGGACGCTCTGAGGCCTGTGAACACTAGTGTCTTATCGGTACCATGTGAGACAAACTCAGATCACAGACAGCCCTGAGTGGAACTGACAGCTCCGTTCTGTCTCTCTCCTTCTGACACCAGTTTATAGTGGGCTTCAGCACCCTCAAGATATCATTCGTGTCACTGATGCAATACGCCATAGCGAGGAACAGAAACTAGAAAGCATGTAATGTGTGCATGAACATTTATTAGCGTCTGGTATATCAGAGACCATGGAGAATGAGCTTTATCCTCTCATATGGTGAGATGTACCATCCAGACAGCCCCCACCTCATCTCTGTTTTATAACACCGGCTGTCTCTGTTTGTGTCTACACTGGCTTCAGATCATTGTTATGCACACGGTATGGGTTGTAGTTTGAAATGTAAAGTGTAATAGCATCTCAGTGCAGTGATTCTGCGTTGTGTTCTGATGTGGGGTACGTGGAATGAGGAAAGAGAAGTTCTGCTTCTTACACATTACAGTATCTTCACTTTAAAGCAGGACTATTCATTCATCAACAACAATAAAAACTATAATATCTGCAGATAGTATAATATTTCTTTATTACATAAATAAAACATCAACTTTACTGCCATATTTGATATGCAGTTTTCTCTTCCAGGCCAGCTGATCCTTAAAGATCTGCATGTATTTATATTAAATGTGGAATAGGGATGCCAAAGATTTTGCTTGTATTTGTAATTTTTTGGACCTTTTTCCTCATTCTTGTAATCTCTTTTTCTTTTCCCATTAGTTCTCCCTTTCTCACCGGCGTCGTCTGAACTAGTAAAAACATTACATCACCGATAAGATACAAAAACATATTTGAAGTAAATGTCAAGCTTTTTATCTAAAGTGCAATGCATAAATATCAGCGTCCCACCCTCGTTCACACACTCACTCACACACACACACACTGCACACAGACTTTTGAAACTCTGTTAGGAGGATCACTTCCAATGTCCTCAAGTCAGTGTTCGAAATGTTTCACTGTATTTGTAAGAAATATTATATACTCTATTATTTTAATAATTTCACACCAAAAAATGTATCTTATGTTAAAGGGTTAGTTCACCCAAAAATGAAATTTCTTTCATTAATGACTCACCCCAATGTCTTTCCACACCCGTAAGACCTTGTTCATCCTCGGAACACAGTTTAGGATATTTTAGATTTAGTCCGAGGGCTTTCTGTCCTTTGAATGTAAGTGTATGCCCACTTTGCTGTCCACGTCCAGAAAGGATATGAAAACATCATCAAAGTAGTCCATATGTGACATCAGTTGGTTAGTTAGACTCTTTTAAAGCATCGAAAATACATTTTGGTCCAAAAATAACAAAAACTACGACTTTATTCAGCATTGTCTTCTCTTCCGTGTTCCTCAAATAGAGATTCAAATGGTCATGAATCAGCTGATTCGGATCGCCAATGTCACGTGATTTCAGCAGTCCGAATCATGAATCAATACGCTGATTCATGACTGTTTGAATCTTGGGGTGAGTCATTAATGAAAGAAATTTCATTTTTGGGTGAACTAACCCTTTAAAGATGCACTATATGTAGGATTTTTGCAGTAAAATATCCAAAACCACCAGGCCAGTGTTATATATTTTGTTCAGTTGAGTTCTTACGATATCTCAAATGTTTCCAACTATTTGTAAATTGTGAGAAAATTGCTATTTTAACCAAGGAACTGGGAGGTCTGAGGGAGTCGCCTGTCAATTGCGTCATATCTGTGTTACACTCAGTTTCCGGTGTTATTTGGCAGAAACCCTTTACTCTTAGCAGTGTGCAACAAGTGTCACAGCAGCCGCTGAGCGACTGCACAGAGTAGCATCATAACATCATTTTAAACACACTTAAATGTATTTGATTTGAAAAGCGGAAATGGCGTCTGTGACTGTGTCCTGTCATAATAAAAGTCCAGTAATAACAATCGCTCCAGCGGTCTTGCTCAGCTCCACAACACTCGGCCCTGTTCTCTTCACACTACAGTAATGTTAATAATCACATCCATGAACATGATTTCTGCCCAAATCCTATCCCGATTCTTTTCCACTGGCTTGAGGTGAAGACCACATGTCCCAAGATTCTGCGCTCAAACCTGGTGTCATCAAACTACGCCTTTGTTTTGAATAGGCGACCTCTAGCGGACGAAAAAATTACATAGTGTAGCTTTAACCAAAGCTGCTTTTATTTGATCCAAAATAATGTAAAAACTGCAATATTCTGAAATATTATTAAATAATATAGTATATATACAGTTTAGACAAGTAGTGCTTCTTAGAATTTTTGTGATACCGGATTCTAAAATGAATAGAAATTTTTAAGAATAGTTAACCCAAAATAAAAATTAGCCCATGATTTACTCAACTTCAAGTTATCCTAGGTGTATATGACATTATTCTTTTAGACAAATAAAATCTGAGTTATATTAAAAAGTCCTGGCAAATCCAAGCTTTATATTCGCAGTTGATGTTGCTCTTTTTGAAGTCCATAAAAAATGTATCTGTCCGTCAGATAACGTGCTCACACGGCTCCAGGGGGTTAATAATCCCTTTAAGCACACTCTTAAAAATAACATTTCTAAAAAGGGGGGTTTTCGCAGTGATGCCATAGAAGAATTATTTTTGGTTCCCCAACAAACCTTTCAGTGAACCGTTCTTAGAAGAACCATTATCTTCGTTGAAGAACATTTAAATTTAAAATATTCTTTTTTAAATAGAAATATTTTGCAACATCATAAATGTTTATTGTTTCTTTTGTTCAGTTCAATGCATCTTTGTTGACTTAAAGTATTAAAAATTATTACGATCCCCAAACCATTGAGTTGAGTTAGTGTACACTACATACTGTATACACGAAAACACACACATGGAAACTGAAAATCTAGATGTGTAGCTGCGTAATAAACACTGAGTTCCGTTGTGTTGCGTGAGCTGTTATGATTTAATTTTGCTGTCAGTTTTTACATACATTGCTGTGTGTATTTCAAATGAGGCAGTTACTCATATAAATGCTCACAGATGGAAAGTGTTTTAATTTTATAAGCTGCAAACCTTTTTCTACTGTTCTGCTTCAGTTGTATTGTCGTGCTTTACTCCTTTCTTTTGAGTTTCTCATCTTAGTTTTTTTTTAGATAAAAGTGTCTGCTAAATTAATAATTCTTAAAGCAAACCCTTAATGGATATCTCTTGTTACTCTGTTAAGAATTCATTGCTATTGCAAGCAACTAAAATACCCCCACGCCAATACTGCACAATAGATTTGATGATTTAAAAACCCAAAGATTAAAGGCACTGAACAAATTAGAGCATGTATTATCCAGGAAAATTGAAATACTGTCTATCAAGGCTTTATGTCAAAATATTGTTCAGTCATATCTGCTTTCAGCTCAGTTTATTATTTCAACAGAGCTTCACGGATCATGTTGTTGATAAACGTAATGACCTAACACTTGTTAAATCATTATTTCCCCCCTCTGTGTCTCAGTGTTTTAAGAAGAATTCTCCACAGTCCTTTTTTGTTTGTTTTAAAAAATGATGAGGATTCATTCTGAGAGGTTTATATTCATATACATTAACTCTTCACTCTACTCAAGTGTGTGTGCATAAGAGAATCTGACTGACAGTCAGCGAGTGATTGAGAGGAAGTGAACAGCTTGTGTGTTTGTCGTGTGGGAGGACGTGTTGAATTAGCACGCTTGTCTTAGAAGTGCGAAGGGCCCCGAATCAAACCCTGGCCCTCGGTCAAAGTGAGGCTGTGTGCTTTTGATGCACTAATTACCCGCTCGGCTCGCAGGCATGCGACGGATGCTTTAAAGCCACAGAAATGTAATCTGTGTTTTCACAGCTCAGCTCGGCTTATCGGGGGGTTCCACGCTAAGCTCTTATGCTTCAAACATCAGTTACACACACTCACTATGGAGGCAGTCAGCTGGGAGCATTTTTTAGCTCTCTCTCTTTTTTAAGAGCACTTTATATTCTGGAATGATTTAAGTTGTCCTTAATGACTTGGGAAAGGGCCAAACCTTCATGCAGAGCCTCCTGCCTGTCTTTGTGTTAGCCAGTCAGCTTAGTGTGTGCTCATTGTGTTTATGCACCTCAAGTGAGGCACTGCATGTGTGCGAGCGTGTGTGGGAGATATGAGGTGTCAAGGAGAGCATTATGCAGCTGTTGGTGTATTTGTACTTTGTGGGCATCAACTAACATTCTGAATATACATTTTGAACAGATATTCTTGAGCGCATACTGTGAACGATCATTCTGAACACACATTGAAAAAACATTCCTAGCGCACACTATGGCTGCATCGAAATCACAATTTTCACAACTATATAGAAGGCCAAAAACAGTAGGTGACAAGAGTAGTATGAAGTAGTCCGGTGAGATTTACACTTTACTATCCCATGAGGGCATGGGAGAGGATTTATGAGTGGCAGTAACGTGACATGATAATAAAAACATGGCAAATGCAGTATGTCCAGATTATATTCATACTACACAAATTCATACCATATAAAACCTTTTTTTTTTTTTTGCGGGCATGAAGTAATTACTTATTCAACATAAATACCTTCTCAAGAGAGTATGCAATTTTGGCCTATGAATTTAAATTCTAAAAACACTTTGACTGAACATTCTGAATGCAATATTTGAATGAGCATTCTAAATTCATGATAAACAAATTGAATGCACACTTTGAATGCACATTCTAAATGAGTTTGAACAAACATTCTAAACTCGTTTTGAATGAACACTTTAAACACACCGGTCTCATTGAGACGAGCGGCGAACGGCGGTCTTTCCAATCAGCTTTGACCGCGACTCAGGAAGACTTAGAGTTAAGCTTTTCTCTGAGAAAAGAACAAAGAACGGCACTGAAGTCATTCTTAAAAAGGGAAGATGTGTTCAGAGTTTTGCCGACCGGATACGGCGAATGTTTAATCTATCAACTAGCTCCGCTTCACCTTCGTTGCTCTGGTTGGTTGTAGCGCTATCCTATTGCGTGCATGCCGTGCAGAGGGAGTTTGAAAGACAACCGTTTATCCCGCCCCTCGGATTGAGCCCTGTCTATGGTGAGTTTCCAGACCAAACATCTTGATGTGGGTCTGGCTTGTCAGGCTAGTCAACTGTAACACTCATACGCAAAAAATACATACTCTTAGCCTTATAAACATGTTAAGTTCTAAATTTAAACATGGATCTAGATCTTAAATAGGCTATATTTCATCATATAATATTTCATCATATATCATCATATATTTCATCATATCATTAAAAAAGTAAGAAAAGTTGCTTTGTAGCTCAAGCTGGGAAATATCTGCATAAAGACACAGATACACATATGCACAGCTGGCTAATCTGAGGTCTGTAGTGTTTGTATGAAAGGTGTTTATTGCAATTGAACTTGTTTTCAGGATGGAATTTATTTAATTGCTCTCACATCTCGGTGGGTGTACTCTCAGGCGAGCGCGTGTGAGAGTGTGAGGTTTGCTAAAAGTGATGAAAAATGGGTTGAGGAATCTCCTTATATGTACATGGTTTGGGCTTGTTTTATGGAAATGTGTGTATAAATACTTATAGTGTACGCTATTATTAGTGAGAGACCCACTCTTAACATTCTGAACACACTTAAAACATTTGAAATGCAGTTTGAACAAGCATTCTGACACTCTTTCAGTGAACGTTCCGAACAAACTGAACAAACATTCTGAATGCACACTTTAAACGAACATTCTGTACTCACAATTCTGAAAAAACACACTTTGAATGAACATACTCAATATACTTAAACGGACATTCTGAACACAGTTTAAATGAAAGTCTAAATACACACTTCTAACAAATGCAACAAATACAATGCCATTAACAAATGGTGAACAAGCATTCTGAATGCCCACTTGAAATGAATATTCCGAACACATTATGAACAAACATTATGAACACACCATTAGAATGCCCATTGTAAGCACATAATCAGAACTTTTTGAAAACTCTGAGCACACAAAAGTTGTCCATTTTATTTATTTAGCACCATTCACACAGCTCAAGCGAGAACCTGAAGTGCCCACTATTTACACACACATTATAACACATTCTTAATACACGTTGCAAACTGCCCTGCATCAGCAGCCTATGAAGTTATATTCTCTCTTTCACCCCACATCTTTCATCTGTGTTACTGTAAACAACTAAAGTTTAGATGTGTGAGCTGTTTGTTATTCTAAATTCTTGCTGCCTGTTCTGTATATTGTATATTCAATATGTAATTAGTCCTTTCTTTTCATTTCTCTGCTCTGAGATGTCCATTCCTTCCCATGGCCCCAGTCATTCTGCAGGACGACATAACCCACCTGCTAAAATGAGTGTTAAACCTGTGTACTCATTTATTTTGGTTTAAACCAGGAAATTTCAGGTTTAACAGGCCCGGCGCTCTACACCCCACCTTATAAACTCTAACAGGAAGTGTTGCATTGCACAGGGCCCCAATGGAGGAAGTTGAGTACTGGAGATGGAAAGAAACAAATGAATTGAGTACAAGGAAGGAAAATACATATTTATAAAGGACACATTTACTTTATCTAGACAAGCTTGCCATTTTGAACAGTTGCATTTTTCTAGGGGTGTTGGGGGGCAGGGTTAGCTCATAGATACTAGAATTGTATAATTTCAGTGAATGACTAAAGTGCTATAAAGGTTTTCAAACTTGGATCTGGGGAACCTCAGGGGGCCGCGTCACATTTTTTGAGAGAAAAAAAAAAATGTAATCAAATGTTTTTGACCATTTGTTTTCTCCTTGTCTCCTTAAGCGTGATTACTGAAATTTTAAGCAGTATTGTCTGAAAAAACTGGAATATATATTGTGAAAGTTCTACATAGATAACATAGATACGTTTTTTTCCTGCTTTTAACATACCAGTACTTTAAGGTAGAGTGTTGCTTTGGTACAATGACACTTATTCTGCCCTCACAATGACGTCTCTTCCCAAAGTTAGAAAGATAGATAAACTCCTTCAACACATAGGTTTGTGGGACAATGCTGCTTTATTCCACACCTTGATGAATATGTTGAAACAGAGTGAAACTACAATAAGGAAATGTAAATAATGGAGCTGCTTTCTCCAACAACATAACAGTGATATAAATGAATTGTATATTAGTTCTTAAATGTCTAAAATTCTGCACTACATAGCTTTATATAATAGTAAATATAAGAAATAGAATTCAAATTAATCATAAACTTACAGACAATGCTTTCTAGAGAGGATCATAAGATGAATGGCTGCTTCAAGTTTATTCTGTGTTGAACTTAGTGATGGGGAGTCGACTCCAAAAGAGTCGATTCCTCGACTCTGAATAGTCCCAGAGTCGGGGTCGACTCCAGTAGAGGAATCGACTCTCGGTGTCGACTCTGTTGTGTGTCCGAAATCGCTCGTTTACTGAATATCTCATCTAAAGAAATAAGAAATAAATTAAGCGAGCCGCGGCCCGCGAGGTAATACACTGACGTAATACACCACGTCAGAGAGCTGTCGCAGAAACTTTGTCACACACATTTATTTGAGTGCTTACTTTAGAAATAGAAAACAATGATAGCGACTTTAGTTTGTAATAATAGGCTTCCTCCATGCTAGCTTTAGTTTAATAGATTTGGTTTCCCATGGTTAACGTCAATAAACTAACCATAAATCATAAAACTTCTGACATCAAGAAGAAACGCATTAATAGTGTGCATTTTTTTATGTATAGGCTAGTATCTTTAAATCATTTTTTAAGACAATGATCATTTGCGTTTAGCGCCATCACTCGACAATCACATCTTTTTTCGTGACTTTTCCTATGTAAAATTATTGGCAATAGATCCAGAAACATGACAGCTAAGTCATCGCTAAGCTTAAGTCATCGCTAAACTGGACTAATTTGGACGGCCACGCTAAAAGTGTGCGGTTTTAATAAGAGGATTTTAGGACCTTGTGTCAGGGGGGAAATAATTTAAATATATAACAACAGCTTTTTTTCTGATTTCTTACCCTGTTTTGATGTGAAGTAAATGGAGTCGAGGAGTCGATTCCATAGACTCTCATAGTGGGAGTCGGGAATCGGAGTCGACTCCAAAAAACCTGGACTCGAACACCCCAAGTTGAACTAACTTTAACTGATGCAATTAACTGAATTTACCTGTTTTGAAATGTTACTATGGCAACCATTTTTAAAAGAAAGCCACATGACTAGGCATTGGAATCAATAGCAAACACTAAATAGATGATCCAGAACAACACTATAAAAGCCAATAACTTAATTTTTCAGAACAAATGCTGGATTTATAATATCATGATTAATATTTTTCCTCACACACTACAAAGGGGTCTTGATATATTTATTTAAAAGATCTCCCTCACAAGGGGATCATTGAGTATGGTGGGCTTTGGCATCAAAACGTTTGAAAACCCATGCACCAATGCTCAGCCATTGTTCTTCACCTTTCTTCCTCTGTTAAATGTATTGAAACAGAAGTTTGTTGCTAAGCATACATCACTTCTTGTTTGGGGTGTGTGTTTTGGTTTTATTGTTGTATTTTTATATGGCCCTGTAAAACTTAACTATGCATCTGCCACATGAAAAGGCACTGCGATGTTTTATATCAAAGATTAGAAAACCTGAGAAAGATGCCGTTTCTTTGCCTCGTTTCCCACCCCTGTTTCTCGTTCCTTTGGTCGTCTGAGACTGACAGACAACCACAGAAGTCTTCATCTGCGGCGAGCAGTTATGATGTCATTCATATATTCAAATTATCTTGTGGTTGCCAAGAGCTCATTTAATCCTGAGCCGCTGATTAAGCAAAGACACGAAAACCCACGTTTCTTTGATGCCATTTGCAAACATTTGTAAGTGTGTGTTGCTGTGTGTTTGGATCGGTATGTGCTTGTGTGGTGGTATAGTGATGGTTGTGATTAGAGAGACAGGTTTTGGATGAGCTTTACACACGCTTATTAGAGCCACGCTCCGCAGAAATGCTGTAGAAACTTACAGGATAAAAAGATTAGGAAGAAACCGGGTGACCGCAGGGGGTTTTATGTTACAATAGATCTGCAGTGATTCCCAATTACGCATTAAGGGCTGTCAGAGTGCATCTATATTTTCTGCTTATAGATTTGGTTTGTAATGTCTGGTTGCAAATGGTGTTTTTAGCAGGTTGCTGTGCAGTTGCCAGGGTGTTTGGGGTGGTTTCTTTCAGATCACAGTGACAATAGCCTTTGTGTGCTGGTCATTTGGATATTCTAGTCCTTAGATTTGGCTCTAGCTCCTTCTTTAATAAAAGTCTATGGGGCTTACCTTTGTCTTTGCTCATTACACTTACAGGAGAAGTAATAATTTAAAAGTTTGTGGCCAGTATTTTTTTTTTCATTCATTAATTTATTCATAAAGAAAGTAATATGCCATTGCTTAGCAAGAATGTATTAAATTGTTCAAAAGTGACAGTAAAAACATTTATAATGTAAACATTTTCTATTTCAAATAAATACATTTTTTTCTATTCATCAAAGAATCCAGAAAAAAAAATTATCATCATGAAAATATTAACAATTATTCATTAATTCAGCATTGATATTAAGGAGTGGACTTGGAGTGAACAAATGAATAAATTACATTTGAAAATAAAAACACTTAAAAGACTTCTCACCAACCCTAAACTTTTAGATGTGCATTTGCAGTTTTTACACAGGTTTTACCATAAACATTCAACTGATCATTAAGGTCAGAATTCACTCTCATTCACAGTATATTTAAGGAAGTATTTCTTTATATTTTGTAACCAGGAAATGGCCTCTTTTCTCAACACATTTCTTTATTAGCTCAAATGTGATCCATGACTCAAAGTACACTTGTAGATTTGCATTGCTCACACATGTATGGTGAGTGAAATTGTATGCTTTAATAAAAAGAATGTGCCATGCATTATTGTAAGTAAGCTTTTGTGTCTTGCCACATCACATACGAATGCCTGAGTGCACAGATTTAAATGGACTTGGAAAAGCATTTTTTAACAGATCCTTTAGAACATGACATGACTTTTATTTTCTAGCAGGGTAATAAAGCAGTATATCTGTCTGTATAAATAATAAAGTCAGATGTTAGTAACTATGTGTTGATGTTAATATGTTGTGTTGGGTTTTTACCGACAGCATTATTGCATTAAGAGATGATGGAGGTACTGGTGTTCACAGGGGAATGATGGAGTTGCAGTATGTTGCGTGCATTAGAGTTTTCTGCCTGTGGTTTTGGCCAGGGGTGTGCGGTGCTGACTTCATTTTTTACTGACTGAATCTTTGTCGGAAAAGAGATCCATCATGAAATACAGCAGGAAATTTTAAATTAACTGATTTCATGTGCGTTCTTGGTCTCGTGTGTGACTAACTTCAAATGTGTGTGTGCGCACAGTAGTACCTTCAAATATAACATGTGATGGTGGATAAAGAGAAAATTTAGTTTGATCACCATTTACTAATCTTCATGTCGTTCTAAATCTTTGTAAGGCACACAGGCTTACATGAAAGGGTTACTTCAGTCATTTAGCATTAAACTTTATATTTAAACTAGGTCATTAATGTAGTAGAAATGTGTAATTATTTTTGAATTTGGTGCCTTCTAGACTGAGAAAAGACAGAAAATGTATTTTTGTCTCATGGGGATGAAAGACAACAATTCCCAGAATGCACTTGCTTCGTTGCCTTACAAAGCCACTCCTAAAGCCACCGCTACTGAATTACTGGATCACTTCACTTTCCCACTGCAGTACCGCCCCTACGTTGTGTTCATTTTCATAAAATAATCTACTTCAGTTAGAGAACAGACACTACAATTAAAGGAAGTGTATGTAAGATTGCACTGGTACTGCAATCACTTTCAAATGACCGTAGAGCGGTGTAATTGGACATGGCTTTTAATTGTGAGACTTTTGTTTTTGTAATCAGGCCTATATAGCACGGCTTTAAAGAATTATTGGTTGTTGGTATAACGTATTCATATCGGTGCATCCCTATCCAGGATAATGATTTCTGAAGGATAATGACTGAAGAAAAAAGACTTTTGCCACCACAGGAATAGATTACATTTTAATGGGGTGCTTGCATGCGATTTCACTTTTTTAACTTTAGTTAGTGTGTAATGTTGCAGTTTGAGCATAAACAGTATCTGCAAAGTTCGAAGATATTGTCTTTTAAATTTATGGAAGTTTATTGCCTCCAAAAACGGCCGGTTTGGACTACAACAAGCTTCTTCCCGGGTTGATGACATCATAAACCCTTGCTAGTCACCACAGATGTGACTTCTGCCCGTAATGGTAAGACGCGTGACATTTCCGGACAACCTGTGCTTAGAACGTCAGCCAATACAAAAATACATGAAACTGCATTTGGCCGTCTAACCAATCTAAGACCATTGGTTTTTCGGAGGGATGGGCTTCATAGAAGCAGGAAGCAAATGAACCGTTCAAAGGACAGTGGAGACAGCGGTGTAGAATAGAGGTCAAATATAAGAAAAATACGGCTTTAAATTTTTTTATTTAAAAAAAAAATTAAGACATGTTATACTGCGCCCCATAAAAACAACCAAGCCTAGAAAAAAAAACACGGAACCACCCCTTTAAAATATATTGAAATGGAAAAGCTATTTAAAATTGTAATCGTATTTCACAATATTACTTATTTTACTTTTACTTATTTTTATCCAATAAATGCAGCTTTACTCAGAGCGTAAGAAACTTAAACATGCATGAACATTACAAATCTTACTGATGTAACAGCCCAGACTTTTGAAAGGTAGTGTAGATTTAAAAATGCTCCCTCTAAATAACCCTTATTTTTAATAACCCTTTGTTATTAGCTTATAGTCTAACTATTTTTATCTTGACTGTAGTTTAACTACATAACTAATTATGAGTAGCTTGTAGCATAACACGCTAGTTTCAAAGTAGCTTCCCCGACAATTCTTTTTGCACTCACTTGCTGCCGCTGCTGCCATTTTTTACAACAGATGCACAGTGAGGGTAGTAAATCACTTTAATAGACTGTGTGCTGTGACATAATGCGTGCGGAGGGATCTGAACTCCATCCTACCAACAGCCAATGAGAAGGCTCGGTTAGAGTTCCCTGTGATGCCACTGGAGGGGATAGGAGAGAGGTGGGGTTATTCAGCACTGGTAGGATGATGGCTGGGTCTGTTATTTTAAAAACTCAGACACACCTGAAGTAAAGCCCGGGCAGTGTGAGTTTGTGCTGCAGAAGAGTTGAACTATTTGTGGACTTTAATCAGTCTAGCTGGACTCAGGGAGTTGCTGCTCTTGAACTCTTGTTGTATTTATAGGGCTGATGTTAAGGCTTTGAACAGCTCAGCTTTTCCCACGCCGGAGTTTGAATTATCAAGCTAGCTGGACAAAAGTATCCTTCATTTGATGTCAGTTTCTGGTCCTACTTATTCTTTTGGATAAACCACTTGATCAAATGTACTACAGGTCATGTTATAATGTTTACAACTGGATAAACAATCGGTCTTTTCAAATTGTTTTGATAAAATGAGTTTGTTATGTGCTGCAAGGTCCTCTAACTGCAGTATAAACGATTGGTTTTAGTTCCAGATGGAACGACAGTGTGATAAAGTTTCCCCGTCTCTTTTTCTCTGCATCACGATATCTTTTCCCTCTCTGTCATCACTGAGAAATAGCATGATGAAGGATAAGCGAGTGAAAGGCTGGGGAGACTCCAAAAATACATGTTTCCTACGACTGCTGCCAGGTATCAGGGCCGCAATAAGTCAATCAGCTCTCTCACTCTCTCTTTCTTTCTCTAACACTCTAACTCATTGTCAAGGCTGACATTGTGCTCGCTTTGGCAGAGGCTTTTAAAGGGTTTAGATTGCAGTTCCCTCTGAGTGAAAAATGGTTATTGTAGGTCACTTGCAATGAAAGAAAGATGGGGAGAGAGAGAGAGAGAGAGAGAGAGGGAGGAAAATCAACAAAGGAAGACAGAGCTTTCAGTTTGTTGTGGGGAATGGAAGTTTTGCTGAATGTAGTCACGTCAGCAATCATGTATTCTAAACATTATTCATGGGTAAGCGGGACAAAACAGGGGGGTATTCAGAGGGGAGTATCAGCCTCTGACGCCACGCCAATGAACCGTTGACTGAACCTCTGATGCATATGACACAAAAAATGGGAAACTCATTGGGAGTTTTGAAGTTGTCATCTGATTCTCGAGATGGTCATCACTGAAGAACACAAGATCCAGGGGGTGGGGTTGGATCCACTTTATATACTTTACTATATTTCTTTGCTATATTACTGCAACAATGGAGCCGCGAACTTCACACACTTTAAAAAACCCAGTGTTTAGTTTGTCCTGGTAAGCGTTCACTGTCACAGTTGTAGACATGAGGGCTTTCTTCTTTCATGAGGAAGTTTGGCGTCACAGCATTTGTTTCCAGGTGGACCATTAAAGAACGTGACATACACGTCTCCCAGACATCCCGGAGAATTCAAGCAACCAGATGACAATCTCAAAAATCCTGAAGTGTTTCCAGTGCCATACGCATCGACGTTTATCCAACAGTCTGAGGCTGAGACTACACCTACACCTACACCTACACCTACCCCAACCCTAAACCTACCACTTGGATCTGGATCCAACCCTTTCACTAGGTTTCATGTTCTCATGTTCAGCATCGAGGAGCTACTGGAATCCTCAGGATTTCTGGCACACGTGTGTGTAATGTTTTTTATTGTCTGCCTGGAAACAAAGGCCAAACCCTTTGCGTGACGCCAAACCCCTTCATGTAAGAAGAACGCCAATGTATCTACAACTGTGACAATGAACGCTTATCAGGATCAACTAAACATTGAATTTTCAAAAGTGTGTGAAGTTCACAGCATCATTGTTGCAGTAAACTTAAATGAATCGCACGGTGGTCTGTTATCGTAGGGACAACGACTTTACATTTTCATGCCCCTTCACGCTGAACAAAACGAAATGTGATTGTTTGCTTACATGTCAGTCAAACATCCTCTTGGGAAGGAGCCCAGACCTTCTGCTGTCAGTTTGAAGGTCTGGCTTTGCAAGACTATTTAAAGGGTAATTTCATGGAAAAATACAACTTTTCTGGATGTTTTTCTTGATTGCCATGTAATCATAATTTCAGCAAAAATCTAAAGGATGTTAAGGATAGTGCAGTGGCAAATCTTCTCAGTGGAAAAACTCTTTATTTTATTATGAATATTTTAATACCTTATTAAAGGTGTCATGAACTGGATTTGAAAAAAATGTATACTGTTGTCTGAGGTCAACATATAACGTTTGCATGTTTTTACATTAAAAAACATCATAACTAATAAGTAATAGGCTATTTTCTACACTGGTTTTGAGGCTCTCTCCAGAACGCTGGGTTTTAATTGACAGGGCTCTCAAAATGTATTTATCAAACAAACACAATGATTTTATCTCTTATCTGGCCCACCCAATGGGTGGATATAAGCGTGAACCGCACACACACGAACAGATGTGCGTTCTTCAAATATCAGAGTCAAAGTCAAGAGAGTGAACAACAGATCAAGAAATGAATGTTATTAAAAATTCACAGGCCTGCCAACGTGGTTACGTTTTGGTTGCCCGTCTGGAAAACACATAGCCCTGGGACGTTGGTCTTTGCGAGCCCCTTGGCCCATAACATTACATTGGCCCGTTCTGATCTTTTCTGATCCCGAATCGCAATGAACCAACAAATAAGGGATTCTCCAGCCTGCGACAGCGTGCTAAGGTACAAAAAAAAAAAAACTGTACTGTGCTAATTAACTGAGACTTCTTATAGCTCTTACAGGTTGTTGGCCTTGTTTGTTTCGTTGCTTCTATTGCTCTACCCTTTTTTGTAAGTCGCTTTGGATAAAAGCATCTGCTAAATGATTAAATGTAAATGTACACATGATACGATCTGTAACAATGCAATATTATCGCATATAAATAAAAATATTTATTAAATTGTATAATATTTGTTTTTTTGTTTATTGCTATAGTATACTGTTGTTAAATGCTAACACAAACACACACACACAAAGTATATCATTTATAGTCAGGGAGTGACTATAAAACTGAATTATGTTTTTCAAAGAAACATTGACTGACATTAAAAAGAATTATGATATGAGCCATTAATAATTTCAGATGTTTGAAACTTGAGTCTTTTGGGCAAAACTATGTGGCTGTCAGACTGTAACTAAGACAGGTTGTTCAAACAAGACCGAATTTAACTGAACACTGCCATAACAGCCACTTGCTCTTTTGGGCAAAGCAAGCCAGTTTTTATGTTTGGTGGAAGCTGCCCAAAACAGAGATTAATTTGTCTTATGTATGTAGAGTGTATATATAGCTGTGGTTTGAGTGGCAGATATGTCTGAAAGAGGTTTGAGTGCTATGGGGACGCTTTGTCTGTTTGGAGTTGTGTTCTCATTTCTCTCCACTAGACCCGAAATGCGAAAGAGAAGTCAGTGGTGAACCTCAGAGTGTCTGAATTATACGGCCCTGCCCACATGGCTTTTACACTATCATTAGAGCTGTGTAGATTAGTTTGGTTTGTGAAATGATTGTAGACTCCATATTCTTGGAATTCTGCACTTGTGGGATGCCAGAATGGATTTAGCCTAGGATTTGTCAAAGAATTATGATTGTTCAGAATATTTCTAATGTTTGTTTGGCTTTTTTCATGACTTCTGTTTATTGCCATAGTATACTGTTGTTATATATTAGATTTACATTATTGTCATGTTCATCTTCATTTTCCTGCGTTTTCAGTGTCATCAGTACTGGTGTAAAATACTACATATTTTATATGGTTGATATCATTTATATGTGTGTTATATAGCCTACTGTAGATCATATTATACATACGTTCAAAAGTTTGGGTTTTTTGAAAGACGTATTTTATGTTCACCAAGGCTGCATTTATTTCATTTAAGTACTTCATAGTTTTCTCTACATATGTAAAAAAAAAAAAAAAAAAAAAGTATTCTTTTATTTTATGTATTCAGCTTAGTAGACAGACTGAGACCGATTTCATTTGCTCATGAATTCATTCTCTTTATATTTTATCTTGCATACCATGTTTGTTCAAGTGTACTACACCACCCTTCCTTATCAAAATCCATAATATTGTCAAGATCTCTTTCTGTGTTTGTTTTGTGAGGGTGACTGTAATCTCCCTCTCCCACATCAATCTGCTGATCTCTTTTCACATGGCACCAGTGCCAGCCTGTAGACTCATCTCCCACATGTTGGCACCACACTTGGCTCTTCTTTTAAACATGCTTTTCTTGAAAAAACTGGTGCCTTTTCTCTGTGTCTGTCCCCTTTTTATCAGTTTTTTCCCCCAATTCAGTTGCTTTTTCATGACCTCATATTTCATTGCCGCCTAGTAGTATTTGCAATGTCCTTGGACGACTTTTGAAACTGCCATATAGTAGCATTAATGATTCTGTAAATGTTAACAAAAAATGACAACATGAGGCGACAGCACAGTCTGCTTTCATTGTTGCTAGTTCTTTGACGTTGGCTTGGTGCGTCAAAGCCTTTAGTGATAAATAGTAAATGTTTTGTTTCTTTTACATTTTAATTAAAGCATATTCTCGAAGCTTATGCTAAAATGTTAATGGTACGTTGGCAAGTCAGTTGTGCCATTCCACCATGAAGGGGAAGAATTGGAAATTAAGTGCTGTTTAAGTGCATAATGGTAAATCTCTGTGTCTGAAATGTTTCCGTGCTAGACCTTTAGAGGGGGCACATTATTCCACCGGTCAGGAACACTACCAACCTTACTGTATGTTTCAACTTCTTTCTCAGAGGTTGTCTGGTTCAACTCTTTCTGGAGCTTTCAAAGGCCAATAGTCCATCAAACCACAACCACAAATTCTGAAACCCTCTATGAGTCATGTCAGATTTTCAGATAAAAGCTCCTTCACCCACACTGCTCAGACATCCAGTAGTCTAGTGCTACATATATATCAAGTCTTCTCTAATTACGATAACCCAACAACCCCATACACAATATATGGAAAAGACATTTTCCTGCAGAGACAGCATGATTTCATTTTCCACTTGCCCAAACTGTCTCATTATCTGCCCACTGGGTGAAGTCATTTGTATTCATAAAGCTTAGAGACATCCATAAGTTAGTTTGAAAGGCCTAATCACCCTGTTTTCTTAAGTTTTTATGAGTCTAGAGAGCTGACTGCCAAGCAGCTGATAAAACGAAATTTGCTGAGTAGGACTGAGATATTATTTTCCTCTGTGCAATCATTTGGTATTATGGTTGCAACTTAATTAATATTGCAGCTTGAAAATTATTAGGCATGCAATGGCATTTTATTACACTGTAAAAAATCCAACTTGCAAATTGTTGACTCAGTTTCAGATTTTAAGTTGAGTGGACAAATTTTTGACCACAATGTTGAGTTTACTTATAAGAACGATTTCACTGCAAGTTTACTAATATGTCGTCCACTGAACACAAACAAGTAAGTTGAGAAAACGTAATGTTTTAATTTATTCATAACTTCCCGTCATCGCGCATGCGCAGAATGTCAGCGCTGTACCTTGCACGGGGTTTCCTCCTTCAACCACGCTTTGGAAGGGACTGGATTTCATCTGGTTGAGGTAAGTTTTCTTTAAGCTTTATGAATAAATTAAGGTACATGGTACACCTTGTTTGTTAAATGTTAAAAGACTAAACTCATACTAAAGCATGTGGTTATTAGTTATCTTGTTTGTTATCTGTTATGTTCGGTGATGCTTTTAGCAGTCTGTTAACATTTGAAGGTATGTACATATACAGCTACAGTATGGCTGGATGGACTATATTTTTGTGGAGACTATATAAAATGTAGGTCTATATTGCTAGAGATTGTCCACGTAGCACAGTAACGTCTATTTAAAGCTGCACTTTGTAAACACTTTTTTATGTTCAAAATTGACGAAATAGATACAATGAAAAAGTATTTTATGAATCCATTTTTCAAACCATGTTTTTGTCTTATCTTGAATCATTACGCTACACCTATAATACATGTTTATTTTGGGATTATTTTAGCTCAGTCGGCGTCGATGCGGAGTAGCACAGTACTTTCGGCGTGACTCGTCCTCATAGACATAAACAGAGAAGTAGTTCCGACTACAATGTTCTTCCGCAAGACGCATGCACACCGTTTTGTTTTGATTAACGCGCGCCAAAAGTTACAGCTTCAACGTTATTGACAACTTAGACAAGTGTGAGGACACATGTTTGAACGAGAAAAGAATAAGAAGGACGTGCATGATGTTAAAAATGTTAAAGACAGCATGTAAGTGCTAATTTTTTGTGTTTATTGCAATTTGATAGTGAAACATATACCCAATTTTGTCAAAAAAGCTCACAGTGGGTAGCATTATCTTAAACACAGTAGGTTATGTCTTATGTGAACATAAATAATTTAATGAATCCAAGATGTTTTAGTAGGATGGATTCGATATGTGCTTTAGCTCTTAAAGGGACAGCAATCTAAGTACGTTACCTGCCGTCTTGTGTATTGTTACTCAGACAACAAGACAAATCACTTAATGCTCTTTTATATCTTTATAAATACATTTATATTTAATTAATACAGTGAAGACTATGTATTGGGTTGTAATATCTTGTTATTATTCCATTTCTGTAATGCTACATGTTAAATTAACACACTGTAACTGCGTTTGTTTTTGTATTTGTCCTGTTTAGAAAAAAGGGAAAAAAAGCAACAACATCAAACATCAGTGATGCATTGACAAAAATCTGGCAGATGTGCAAAAATGTGACCTTTTGAAAGATCAGGTGAGTTTATTATTTTTAGATCTAAATGAAGTGTACACTTAATTTTTACTGTTATAACAATGTTTTTGTTTTTTTCAGGATCTGTGCTGAGTATTACAGGAGAGCACCTTTTCCCTTCATTGGATGAACACACATCTAGTTGTACAGAGAATGGAGATGAGATGAAGTTCTTACTAAACCAACTTGAATATCAGGTAATTGTTTAGCATGTGATATATGTTTGATTAAAGGTTGAATGGTGTCATCTCTCTGTCAAGCTAAGTCCCATGCCTCTCTTTGGATATAACTTGTTCCATAATTGTTTTTTCTGTCTTTTAGTCACATACACTCCATTGTACTTGCTCAAAGAAAGGCCACAACTTTCAGAGGGACCTTTGTTTATGAGAGAAAAGTTTGGAAACATCCTGAAGACTTGCCTGGTAAGATGATGTGTGTCATCATCAGCATATACACTCATGCCTGAAATACTTCACCTTTTCACCTGTTTATCAGGTCTATTTTGTCAAAAAGCTCACAGTGGGTAACATTACCGTAAACACAGTAGGTTATGTCTTAAGTGAACATAAATAATTTAGTGAATCCAAGATTTTTTAGTAGGATGTATTAGATATGTGCCTTAGCTCTTAAGGGGACAGCAATCTATGTACCTGCTGTCTTGTTGTTACTCAAACAACAAGACAAAATCACTTAATGCTCTTTTGTATCTTTATAAATACATTTATATTTAATTAATACAGTGAAGACTATGCATTGGGTTGTTTTCACATTGTATTATTCCATTTCTGTAATGCTACGCGTTAAATTAACACACTGTAACTGCTTTTGTGTTTGTTTTTGTATTTGTCCTGTTTAGAAAAAAAGAAAAAAAGCAACAACATCAAACATCAGTGATGAATTGACAAAAATCTGGCAGATGTGCAAAAAATTTGACCTTTTGAAAGATCAGGTGAGTTTATTATTTTTAGATCTAAATGAAGTGTACACTTAATTTTTACTGTTATAACAATGTTTTTGTTTTTTTCAGGATCTGTGCTGAGTATTACAGGAGAGCACCTTTTCCCTTCATTGGATGAACACACATCTAGTTGTACAGAGAATGGAGATGAGATGAAGTTCTTACTAGACCAACATGAACATCAGGTAATTGTTTAGCATGTGATATATGTTTGATTAAAGGTTGAATGGTGTCATCTCTCTGTCAAGCTAAGTCCCATGCCTCTCTTTGGATATAACTTGGATATAACTTGTTCCATATTTGTTTTTTCTGTCTTTCAGTCACTCCATTGTACTTGCTCAAAGAAAGGCCACAACTTTCAGAGGGACCTTTGTTTATAAGAGAAAAGTTTGGAAACATCCTGAAGACTTGCCTGGTAAGATGATGTGTGTCATCATCAGCATATACACTCATGCCTGAAATACTTTACCTGTTCACCTGTTTATCAGGTCCTTTTAGGTATACAAAACTTATCATTTGCTCTCTGTCAGCCAAAAGGCAGAGTAAAGAGACGAAAGCAGGGTACAAAGTCATGGTAAAAAATACTAAATTGAAAAATCATATTTGAAACTTTCTCAGTGATCAGTTTGATTTCATCTGAGAGCACAAATTCAACAAGTTGTTGTTGAATCAGCATTGTAATTACATCAATGCTGAAATGGCTTCTAACAGCACAGGTTCAGGTGTGGCAGTGTTTGGGCTTGGGAAATATAATATGTTTATCAGTTTTAGTTCAATGGCTGAATTTGAACAAGCTTAAAAGTTTAGTTCAACTAAAAATGAAAATTAGCCCATGGTTTGTTCACCCTGAAATCATTTTAGGTGTATAGGACATTCTTCATATACGCAGAGTTAAATAAAAAAATATCATGGGTCTTCAAAGCTTTATAATGGCATTGAATGGTGGTTTCTGTTTTGAAGTCCATAAAAGTGCATCTATTCATCATAAAAGTGTATCATTCATTCATTCATTCATTCAAGCGAAGTAGCGTGTTTGTGTAAGAAAAATATCCATACTTAAAACTGTATAGACTAAAATATCTAGCTTTCAGCGGTATGCAAGTCGACATGCGCTTGTGTGTGGGGCAGTTATATGATGGATAGAATAGCTGATGGATGGGTAGGTAAAAATGCGCTTTTTAATATATAACTCTGATATAACTCTGACACAAAGAAAGTTATATAAACCTAGGATGGCTTGAGGGTGATTAAATCATGGTCTAATTTTCATTTTTGTGAGGAACTAACCCTTTATAATTAGGGCCACCTTTACTTTTCAAATAAAGTTACATGAGCATGTTTAGGAACACACTGAACACACTGTGGTCCACTGGAAAATCCCTAATTTTATGCTTATTTCTATTGCAGGACATAGAGCCAGGATAAAGGGAGAAGATGAGGATCTTAACCATCTTTGAAAATGATGCCACCATCCACTCAAACCCAAATATAAGGTGCCTCTCTGTAGTACTAAGAGCAGATTGGACCAGGTAATGTGCAATACCTTTGCTGCAATTGTTACTAAATATTTTTTTCAAAAGTGTTTAATGTTCTTGACCCCCAGTGCTCAGCAAGAGTCTGGTCCTTAAAAAATTGCTGCAGTCTTTATGGATAATCATAAGGTTGAGCATTTATTTATTTCAATTTGTACTCTAATTTAGTGCATAATCTTTTTTTGTTTATAAATATTGAAGAGTGGAGTAGAAGTTCATCACCTTCTAATGTACCTATTGGAGACAGAAAATGCTGTTTTGCAGAATTGTCAATAAAAAATTTCTGTAATGATGGCAATGTATTTTGTATTGTGTTGTATTTTCAGTGTGGTTTGTTCTGGCTGCATTTGGATTCTTAATGTGGTGGGTACACAAGTATCTGGGTTAGATATTTGAAGAAAGTTGAACCAACTTACAAAAAGTACAAAGTTGAGTTAACTTAAAAAAATAAAGCAACCAGCTGCAAAGCATTTTTGAGTTTACTGAACTCCAAGACCTCTGAAATTGTGCTAACTTGTTTCTTTGAGTTGGACTGGTAAGTTGAAAAAGTTGAACCAACTTTTTGGTTTCAAAGTTGAACCAACTTACAAAAAGTACAAAGTTGAGTTAACTTAAAAAAATAAAGCAACCAGCTGCAAAGCATTTTTGAGTTTACTGAACTTCAAGACCTCTGAAGTTGGGCTAACTTGTTTCTTTGAGTTGGACTGGTAGTTAGATGGACTTACTGAGTAAAGTATAATTAACTTAATCAAATAAGTTTAGTGAACTTTCAAAAATGATTTGGCATAACTTCAACCACTGAAGTTGAGTAAACTCAAAAATGCTTTGCAGCTGGTTGCTTTATTTTTTTAAGTTAACTCAACTTTTTTTTTTTTACAGTGTATCTGTAGTTATTGTGAAATAAAAACACCCTTTTATGCCTTAGCGAAAAAGGTTAAAAATATAAAAATATAAGTAGTTATACATTTTATTACTATTTTTTTTAGTCTCACATAAATGTGGACAACCTGTAACATGTTGCTTTTGTTTTTTGGCTGGACTCATGAACCAAATCATATAATTATTGCGTTTTTATTAATCAGTCTCTGGTAGTCGCACTTTAAAGTTTTAAAATAGTCTGCCATGTATTTTAAAACCCTTCAGAGCAATACCTCAGTACCATTCCTCAGTGACCTGACCTCTGGTGACCCTGGTGGTCTGACTCAAACGTATATTTTGACTGACTATAGTGATAGAGAATCTGGGTGCGTTTTGATCCAGGACTCTCTTAAACTGAGATCGGTGCTGTTTGACATTCCTCTCATCTTGTATTGAATACCCCCTCATTGCTTCACTCACAGGGTTTCTCTCATCCCAGCCAACCTGATCTTTCATCCACCCCTATATTAACACAAACACAAGGCCGTGTGGATGTTCTGCTGAAGTGGCTCCTGAAGATAAATCTGTGGGAAGAGAGAGAGAGAGAGAGAGAGAGAGAGAGAGAGAGAGGGAGAGAGGGAGAGAGAGAGAGAGAGCAGGGAGAGGGAATGTGGGCATCCATTTAAGTCTCTCTCACCCATCACTCACGGGTCTGGTCTGCTTCTTGTCAGTTAAAATGAGTGTTTGGAGACTGTTTGTATGTGCCTGTGTGGTAGTGGGGACAGCTGAGTGATAATATTGAGTCTAATTATTTTCATTAGATGGAAACAGACAGGCAGATGGGACAAACAGGAGTGACAAGGTGCTGATATGCTGCCCTGTCAGGCCTGAATGGATGAAGCTTCTTTTAGCAAGAATGTTAAAGGTCTGAAGGGCAGGAAGATTTAGTTCTGCTGGCTGAAACTGAACTCCCTGTTGCAGTAGCGCTATCACACACTCCATAAACTGCCTTTGTGGGTGACTCTTGAACTTCAGAGAAAGTGAAAAAGAGCCTTGAAGTGAGAGGCGTTTGTGTATTTGACTTTCTTTCTATTGAGTAACACAAAAGAAGATGATGATGAAACGCTGAAGATGTTTTTGTACATTCAAAATTCTAGGGTCAGTAGGTTTTTGTTTTTTAGCAAGGATGCATTACATGCATGGAATTTGACAGTAAAGACAAATTTCTATTCATCAAAGAATCATGAGGGGGAAAAACTGTTTCCACAAAAATATTAAGCAGTTTCAGCATTGATACTTTTTATAAATGTTTCTTGAGCATCAAATCAGCAAGAATGATTTTGAAGGACTATGTGACCTAAGACTGGAGTAATGGCTATTGAAAAATTCAGCTTTGCCATCAATTCATTTCCATTTATTAACAATTACTTACATTTTGAAGTATATTAAAATAGGTAACAGGTGTTTAAACTATAAAACTATAAAAACTACAACTATGTAAAACTCAATATTACTGTTTAAACTGTATTTTTGATCAAATAAATGCAGTCTTGGTGAGCATAAGCATAAAAATATTTTTTTAAAAGCTTACATTTGTATGGCAGGCATACAAAGAAAGTCAATGGGATTCAAAACAGCAATTCACCCCAATATATTTACAAAAACAGATTTTTTTTTAACATTTATTTATGTTCGATAGAAGAAAGAAAGCCATACTTGTTAGAGAAACATGAGTGAGTAAATGACAGAACTTTCTGGGTGAGCTATCCCTTTAAAGCGATATTGAAACGGATACAAAAAAAATGCTTCATGTGTAATTTCGCCTTTGGACAGCAGAATTGATTGGTAGGAGGACAGAATCAGATAATGATGTCAACGTGCTTGTAGAACATCTTCAAAATGCCATGTGCAATGACAGATAATTCGCTATGGACTTCTAATGTACTAACCAGTACTGTAATGTAAACCAATTCATTCAATGCTGGTACACAGCTAAAATAACTGATAATTTCATCTGAAACATCAGGGTTTTGTTCAATTCAGATGTATTACTGTTGAGTGTCTCAGCTGACCGCTTGTGACCATTAACCACGTAAAATGTGCATACCAGGGTCAAGTAAGCCACAAAAGACTCCGCAGGAGGGGCCTTTGTTTCAAAAAAACTGACAGTACCCATCCACTTGAGATGCTGACCAGTTGCAGGCATGAATTAAAACAAGAAGAGAAAGACAAAGATAAAGAGAAGGAGGTTAGATGGGTTCAGATAAGACATAATTACACCTGTCTAGATAACACAGAGAACAAGAGCCTGCATGTGTGTGTCCTGATGGCAGAAAGAGAGGAAAGAGATAAGAAGCTTGTCTCAGTGATAACAAGAGCTCTTCTCACACATACAGAGTTCTTGGCAAACATCGGTTCATTCAACTCCCAGTGCTTACAACCTCTGTATTGTCTTTTTGTTCCTACTCATCTCTGTGCCTGTCAGTCATGCCAGTACCTGGGGAGATATGAGGGGATTGGCCTCAGTGCTCAGGGTAAATGATCATCTTATGTTTAGATTCCTGTTAAGCTGACATCAAGAGAAACAGCAGGATTCTGCTGGGTCATATGGACCTCATTGCTCTTACATAAGGAGTCCTTGGGTATTGTGATGCTTATTAGAGCTCAGAGCTCTTTAGCTGGTGGCCCATGAGCCAAATCCAATCCCCTCAACCACTTTATACACCCCTCCGATTGATTTAGCAAGTTATTCTCATTTTCATTTCTCATTTTCAATGTCATTTTTAGTTTGTGAACATTAACTCTAAAATGTAAAACCATCATTAATGTTTCATAAAGTTAATTTAATATATACAAATATTGAAAACAATTATTACAAATATTTAAAAAAAATTCACATTCACATTATGCATATATTCTTTATGCAAATAATAACCAGATGACTGCTATGCTTTGCCAAATTGTGCTGTAAGGAAAATAAAAGAAGCTGTGTGCCATACTACATTCTATAATGCAACACATTTTTACCTTTTTGTGCAGTATGAGAAATGTATATTTAATGCATTTGGCTGATATTTTTATTCAAAGTAACTTTCATTACATTTTAGTTATATATTTAATGAGTTGGTACACTGTAAAAAAAAATTGTTGGTTTTTGTTGGTTTAACTTAAAAAAGTAAGTAACCTGGTTGCCTTAAAATTTTGAGTTTATTGGAATAAAAAATTTGAGTTGATACAATAACAGATTTTTTTAATCACTTAAAAAAATTTGATAAATCATGAAAATAGCACTATTTAGCATGTTTCACTGCGTCATCAGAAATAAAACACAATTACCCAATATGCTTACAAAATCTTTTATTAATATTTTAATAAAGGTTTTCGAATCTCCAAAAAAAAAATTATTGTATTAACTCAAAATTTTAATTTCAATGAACTCAATTTTAAGGCCAGGTTTTTTCTATATATTTTTTACAGTGTATGATCCTTAAGAACCTTTTTACAGCTAGCGACATGTGTTACACAAACTAGAATGATTGAACTCGGAGTCTTTTTGAATTAAATTGCACATATTTGGTTTTATTCCGGAGATGATAACTGGAGATGACTGACTAAATTTGAACATTCTTAAGCCATGTGACGCCAATGAAAATGTGTCACTGCGAACTGCACATTATTTCTTAAAATGTTTTTTAGAGCTTATATTTAATTCTGAATATAGCTGAAGTCATTTTTATATAGGTTGTTCTTGACTGTCTGTAATATGCGTCTAGTTTGCGTCTGTTCTCTCTCTATACAGGTGTCTATGCTGATCATGCTGCTGTCAGGTGTTATTTTAGTGTTAGGCTGGAAGCTCTGAATTCAAGCACATGGTTCAAATGAGGTGTCAGAATTCCTGCACGCTAACTGATAGAATGTACGTGTGCGAGACTCTGTGTGTGTGCGCACCATCCGAAGGGACGTTACTCTGTTTTGACATTTCACATTAGCCATTAGGGATGTTAAAAGATAGGAAACGGCCTAAATTGGATGATTGTTGCTGTATGGTTAAGATTCCGGGCTGACAAACTCAAAGATTACAGGTTCAATTCCAAATAAGATGAAATCAGAATTTGGCTACATCCACTTTTTGACCTCCTGGTTGTGGTGCAATTAGTCTTTTTAAAGTCACTTGAAACCCATCTGCTGAATGAGCTAACTAAATAATTAAAAGCATCAGTCAGCTCAAAATCACCAGTTCCCCACAATTTGGTTTAGTGATTAATCCGTTGTCTGTCAAACTCATTAAACCTAATGAGAAAATGCCTTCAGACATGGCGCTCGGCAAAGATTTCCATTGTGTGAAGTCAGACGAGCTTACGCTGTAACCTCTGACCTCTAGAAATAAGACGTTTCTAATCCAGAGAAATGCACAGAATGTACAGCACACAGAAATCCATTCAGGGCACGATTAGAAAAGCAGCTGCACATCTTTGTTTCAAGCCCTTTAATGTCTTGGCTTTGTGTGTGAGTGTTTTAATTAGGTTTTAGCGGAGTTAAACACAAGGAAACACTGAGGCATGATTGCTCATGTGACTTACTATGGGCAGCCATAACCACAAAGGACACTGCAACTGCTCCTGTAATGGTCTATGGCCACCCTGGAGTTCACCGACCACTTAGACTCTCTTTAACTCTGACTTTGAAACTAATTATATACACACTGGCACGCACACATGAACAGACACACTAAAAGCCTTTGGCTGACTGAGTAGGAAACATCCTTCTTATGCCCGCAGTGCAAGTTGAAGCTTTGGCATTTAAATTATTACATAGTGAAAGGTTTTGTTTTAAGAAGGTATTTTAAATGAAGTAATGGTGATTTTTGACTGGGTATTTTTCTGTTTTATAAAAAATATGACAAGTAAGGGGTTTTGGAAGGAGGTAAAGTGAGAAGGATTGGCTGGTTATTTCCAAATAGTTAAAACATTATCATATTTGGACCATCATACTGACCTTAACATCGCCTTGGATGAAATGCTAAGCTGGCGTTTGCAGATAGAAACAGAATAACTGACATTAAAGAAAATAAGTTACAGGTGTTCTGAAGCAATGGCAGCACTTTGATGTCATTGAGATTATATAAGCCCTATTTATCACTGCTTTCTAAAACATTCATCCCTTTTAGTCTCAGCTGCCACCACAACAAAGAGCACCTTCTGTTTACAATACGGCTTGCTTGCTTGTCTGTACAGTATCAGTTCTGGGACTACACTCTGCCTATATGTCTGCTCTGTTTCAAAGATCTTTGGATTACTATTGCCGTTTAGTTGCATAGGCTGTTTTGCATAAAAGGTTGTGGTGTTTATAATATCTGCACACCATCATTATCCAAAGGGACAAATCCCCGAAAGCCTTCCAAATTTTCCAGACAGTTTTCTTGTCTCGTTTCGAATGATTGTGGAAGTCTATGTTTCTACAGGGATTGTGTTTTGAGAGTGTTTTCCGGCTACCCATCGAGGTCAGCTATTAAAGCTATCCCTTTTGACCTCTGGGAGACAACCCCAAATTTATCCTCTCTGTCCCGTTTAGGCCTTTTTATAAACTTGCTGACTAAAAGCGACATCTTCTGCGAACACTTCCAAAGCAGACTGGTAAAATTCCACCCTGTGCATCCAGCTTTTCTTTTTTTGTAAAGGAAATGATGTGAAATTGTGAGAAAGGAGGTTTTTGTAGAGGTAGATGCCAAAAATTGGATCATACACTCAAACACAGTTCAGTGAGAAAACCACTCCACGGCCTAAGGCAAAGGTATTCTTTCGAAGAGTGAAATGAGACCGATTAAGGCTCTTCCCACACAGTTTGATGAGTGCAAGTATGCTTATAAGCACATTAATGCGGGTTTATGATCTCTGATTGAGACAGGAGATGCTGCAAGGAATACTGGAATGAGCATTTAGCGCTGGCCAAGAGAGCAGTACTGTCATAATGATATAGTTCCTGGACTTGAAGCAGTAGTTATGGTGTTGCTATAGTGACTGTTTTGTAGTGGACCTCAAAATGTTTATGTTATTTTGGGGAGGTTAAAGGTGGGATGAGATTTGGCCATCTGT
Organism: Pseudorasbora parva; assembly: GCF_024679245.1. Lineage (NCBI taxonomy): Eukaryota > Metazoa > Chordata > Actinopteri > Cypriniformes > Gobionidae > Pseudorasbora > Pseudorasbora parva. The sequence goes on from NC_090174.1 coordinate 43,951,046, forward strand.
GCTGCACTCATACAGCCTGAAGGTCTTGTTAAAAGTCATGCTGTACTTACAATGCAGCTGCTGGCCAAAAATACTTTGTGAATTTGGTCCGGACTCATTGTGAGCTAACTCAATAAAACGTCTGCAGAATTTAGCAACACAGGGACTAGATTTAGTGAAATCGCTTTGGTTAAGATGTTTGTTTTCTTATAGAACAAGCAGGTTCCTCTGAGTATCTGAGTCTGTGTCATTTTAAAACTGTCTGTTTTGGTTAGTGGTTCAGGAGGACGCGCCACATTTATAGTGTTTCTGACCTCGATCTTCACATAAACCACAGTCTCTTTCTTTTTTCTTCTTCAATTATAGCAATAAGCCACTTGAGGCTATGCGTCACAATGATTTTACCACATGTAATAGATATTTTTTGGCATGAGTCTCTGACTAAATCACAGTAACACACAATCTCAAGTGGCTTATTGCTTTTTACATAACTGATATGGTAGCAATATATTGTGCACTCCTAGGTTATTCCAATTATAAATTTAAAAAAATATATATGAATACAAATGTTACAGTTTATTGAACATTTTTAGTTTTCATCATATTGTACATATACAGTTTGTATGGTATAAAATCCATTACATCTATGGAGAGTCCCCACAAAGATTGTGTGTGTGTGTGTGTGTGTGTGTGTGTGTGTGTGTGTGTGTGTGTGTGTGTGTGTGTGTGTGTGTGTGTGTGTGTGTGTGTGTGTGTGTGTGTGTGTGTGTGTGCGTGCGTGCGTGTGCGTGCGTGTGCGTGCGTGTGCGTGTGCGTGCGTGCAAACCCGATTCCAAAACAGTTGGGACACTACAAATTGTGAATAAAAAAGAAATGCAATCATTTACAAGTCTCATAAACTTATATTTTTTTCACAATAAAATATCAACATTTTAAAAGTGAGATTTTGAAATGTCATGCCAAATTGGCTCATTTTAGATTTCATTAGAGCCACACATTCCAAAAAATTTAGGACAGGTAGCAATAAGAGGTCGGAAAAGTGAAATGTACATATAAGAACAGCTAGAGGTCCAATTAGCAAATTATTAGGTCAGTTGGCAACATGATTGGGTATAAAAATAACCTCTTAGAGTGGCAGAGTCAAGATGGGCAGAGGATCACTAATTCCCCCAATGCTGCAGCGAAAAATAGTGGAGCAATATCAGAAAGGAGTTTTTTGGAGAAAATTTGCAAAAGAGTTTGAAGTTATCATCATCTACAGTGCATAAAATCCAAAGATTCAGAGAATCAGGAACAATCTCTGTGCGTAAGGGTCAAGGCCTGAAAACCATAGTGGATGCCTGTGATCTTTGGTCACTTAGACGACACTGCATCACATACAGGAATGCTATTGTAATGGAAATCACAACATGGGCTCAGGAATACTTCCAGAAAACATTGTTGGTGAACACAATCCACCGTGCCATTCGCAGTCACTGGCTAAAACTCTATAGGTCAAAAAAGAAGCCATATCTAAACATGATCCAGAAGCTCAGCGTTTTTTCTGGGCCAAGGCTCAGAATTTAAATCTCAGTTCATACCTAGAATAAACAATTTTTCTACTAAGTAATAGTTTATAAAGCTGTTGTCTGACCACAAAACTGTACGCTGTTTTTGGTTGTCAAGCAACAAAGAAACTTAAATAAGATTACTATTTCTGGCACAATAGAACAACTACAGCGCTTTCTTCCCATTTAAAGACTGTATTGGTGGTACTTCCTAATTTTAGACTCTCATTTACTGTTTTAAAGCTCTGTTCTTTGATCCCTCTGCTAATTTCTTGTGCGCTAAGGAGTTGATTTTGTGAGGTCCTATATGTGGCAGGCGTTGTTTTCCTGTGCTTGTTTTGTGAATCTCTTGCGGTGGCGTGTCCGCTGAGCTGAGAGGTTTTTAATGACTGTGGAGTGTTTGGAGTGGTTGGTGTGGGTAGCCAAGATGATCCCCTCCCTGCCTCTCTCTCTCACAAACAACATTCTGTGGTTCAGACAGGCCATTTTTCAGTAGCGCCCACTGTTGTTTCTTTTAGGAGGCGATTGGAAGGAGAGGTGTCTGCTACCGGATTGCGCAAGTGAAAGGGTTCAATGAAATAGTGCGAGATAAGTACGGCAAAAGTGAGATGATGCGGGCACATGTCTGGCACAAGGTCGGCAGAGGTCGCGAGACAAATACATGAAAGTTGATTGTGTTTTAAGATGGGAGGGAAAAGCTGTTTTGTGTTTCTACCTAATAAAGAAGGACAAGTGGGCCAGCCTTCTTTCTGTTTAACATCTGTTTTCTTAGTGTGGGAGGAACTGTCAAAGAACCAAGAGGCGGTTCTGCGGTGTGGAACGTCTCATCTCAGGAGCTTACAGTACTGCTGGTCCGTGGCCTACACATGCTACACATGCTCCCAGGGCTTATTTTAGATCTTCCACAGACACCACATGAATGTTTGTCTCCTGTAGAAAAGTGTTTCCATCTTGTACACTTTAAAATGTGTTTCCAAACAGAGGCCAGAAGATATCGAAGCAGATGGAGGGCAGCCTCCTCTTCCTGAATCGTTTTCTCAGATATTTATAAGAGAATACGCTTAAGTGGTTTAAAACCTGACAATGTTATTCAGGAAACCACTTTTTAGACACCATTGATTAGTGGTGCTTACTAAAGCAAGTGGACAAGGACACTTTTGACTTTGGCCTGCGAGCAACCACCTAGCAAATTCCAATAGCTCTTTAGCAACCATCTAAAAAAACACAGAGAGAGTTACATGCGTTTCTTTGAATTTCAGTGAATTTGAATTGTACTTTCTTATGTAACCATTTGTATAGTAGTTCTGCATACAGTTTGCAGCCACAGTAACATTTCAAGAATTCTATTGGAATATAAATGGAGCACACCTCTAAATATTAGACACCCTAGCTATCAACTACCACTCCAAAACACCTTAGCAACTCTCTATTAACCGGATTTTCCACTGGTGAACACTAATCACTTTACCAAAAAAATTAACAGGATAAAATAATACCAGATAAAATGTAGTTTTCATTGTTATTCTAACTAAAAGTTTTCATTGGAGATAAGAGAGATTAAGATTAAGAGAAACAAAATCAGAGTAAAACGGTCATGCACTCAGAAGAAAAAGCCTTTTGTTTTCTGAGTTTACAGCCTTCGTTTCTTTATTGCGTCATCATTTTAAATGAAGTCCACTTTGTTGAAAGTGTGTGCCAGTGAGATTTGCTGTTGCTTTAGGGTTAGGGTGAAACTGAAACAACACTTTTAAGGTTAAAAGAAAGTATTCTAGAAACAGCCTTAAAGCCTATTAACTCTAAAATGTAAAAGTAAAATTAAAAAGTGAAGCAAATTGCAAAAGCAAAACTATTCACACAGAGTATTCTCCCTTAGTGTGAGAAGTTGAATATTGGGTGGACTGGGGGTGGGCTGTACACTATAGCAAAGAGTGAGCAAATTGAGATAGTGTTCTTTTCATGTAAAAGATTAAAGGCTGTGTGCAAATGCACATCTGGATGCTTATGACAGGCACTAATTTAGAGGAGGTGCGATTAACTGATGCAGGATGAGTAGCGGTTGCCGCCCCTCTGACTGAGAGACAATCATGTCTGCAAACTTTGTAGTACTCGAATTCTGAGCTGTAATTCTGAACTAATCTTCAAGTCCCCTTGGATTATGGGTAAACTGTGCAGCCAGACTGCTGCTGTGATGGCATGTACAGTGGCGTCCAAAAAGTTCCGGGAGTCAAAAAATATCCCTGTGTTTATTTATTTATTTTTTAAATACCGTTTCTGGGAACACATTTCTACTACTCGTTTTAAGTGAGAATGACTTCCCATCAGCTGTTTATAAGCACAATTTACCTTTAAAAGGAACAAATGGTGCTTTTTTATGTTTTCTTTTTCCTTTAGTATGTAATGTACCTGTTTGTGCATGTATACAATCTGCAAAGTCACAAAGCTCAGTGGCTCACACAAAGCGATTTAAACCGTCTAACAGAGAACACTGATCCAGACCTGCCTATGTCCCTCTCGAAGTCCAGATATTACTTCCTACGTAACAAAGTGAAATATTAGTATAAATGCATACATGCAGGGCTCTATAGCGTGAATCTATAGGTTCTTTTGTTGAGCTGTTCTGTATTCTGCTGTTTGCACAATAAAATAAACACGCGAAAAAAGTATTTTTAACGGGTCACGGGTCATATTTTTATGTAATGCCAATTCAATATTATAATCTTACCAGTTAACGGGTTAATAATCGATTAGTGAGCATCGGTTGTCGGTCGGGAATATTAACCGAAATGAGCAACCCTAATTAGAGGTTAAGATTTATTCAGAAAGCTGTTCTTGAGCTGTAAAACCAAAATTCAGTACAAGCTAAATTTTGCTTGTGCACAGCATATTTTACAGAGGACAGCTTCCTGTACCTGGGAGAGTACAACAGTTTATATACACGTTATGCTCAAGTCGTGCTTGCAAAGTTGGTCCCGATTAATTGTCTTGATCTTCCACATTTTCACAATCCGACCCGGACTGTGGTCGGGGTAAAACCGACGACATTATTATTAACTGTGTGTTTACAAATCTTTTAGATTAGAAGCCTTGGAAGCTGAAGCCTGTGATTTATGGTAAGGGGCTTGGCCAATTAAAACGTAGGCGACTGGGTCAGCTGGCCAATCAAAGCACTCTGAGCTTTACGTAAGGAGGAACTTTTTAGAAATCAGAGTTTTCATGTAGATTGGGAATAGAGGAGCAGCAATAAAGTAACTATGTGAACAAATTTTTATTTTATTTTATTTTTTTTACATTAAAGCATGTTATACCCAATAATCAAAATAATTAACTTAGCATCATATAAGCTAAGTATTTAAAAATTAGTAGAAGTTAGGATAATGAGTACTACAGCACACCATGAGTGTATATTAGCACTGTTTGTTATTTGTTTTTGAGAACAACAAGTGTTTGGACCCAAAAACTGTATCTAAACTGCAAGTTACTCAATAACTTTAAAAGCAGTATCTCCCTGGCAATTATGCTGTTTTCTGAATATCAGCATGGATGTTATTATGGCCTTGTGATACTACTTATGCTTCAATATATTACATTTTTTATTAACATTTTTGCTCAAATTGTTATGCTGGTGTTGAATGAGAAAAATGCTAAACTGAAGTTATTTAGTGCGTTCAGACTTCTGGTCCCCACTGCATATATATATATATATATATATATATATATATATATATATATATATATATATATATATATATATATATATATATATATATATACACAATAAAACAAGTTGTCGCTTACTGTCTTACTATAGTTTTGTGGTGCAGCAATGGCATTTATTTGTAGTCAGACTAGGTCTTGAGAGTGATTAAACATGAAGTGTCTGGGGGTGTGTGAAGCCAGACTAAAGTGTGTTTGTGTGATCATGAGGGAACGCTGACTGATGAGGTGAGATGTTTGTATGTAGGAGGTGAGTTTGGCCCCCTCCCCTTCATTTCCCTCCGTCACTCCCTCTCTCCGTCTGTTCTTGCTTGGCTTTGGTTTGTTCCAAGACCTCCAAGCCTGCACCAAGCAGTCATTATATGTTTTTGGGTCAGGTGTGTGCTGCTTTTTTTGTATACATCTCATTTCAGTCTTAAAGTGAATAAGTTTACCCAAAAAATGTGAATTCTGTCATCATTTACCTGCCCTCATGTCGTTCCAAACCTATATGACTTACTTTCTTCTGTGGAACACAGCAAAATATGCTTTTTTTGGTCCATGCAGTGAATGTCATTGAAATCAAATTTTGTTTTGTACACCTTTTACTTTCATTGTATATGGACAAAAACATTCTTCAAAATATCTTTTGTGTTCTGCAGATCAGAAAGTCAGGGACATGGTGTCTCTTGATGTTGTGGGCTAATGTACATATAGCTCAAGGTTGAATATGAACATCAGCAGTCACTTTCGACCTTGAGCTATATGGGCCTTATTTTGAAGAGCTCAGAAACAATGTAGTCTGTGTTTAACAAGGAGAGAGAGAGAGACATAAGGTATCCACTCTATCTTAAAACACAGAGTGCTTTCTCAGCACAAGCAACTCCCTGTAGACTTGACATTCTATAGGGCGGATCTTATGAAAAAAGCGAGCGAGCATGACTTAAACTTCCCACACACACACACCATCATGCAGACATACACACACCCACCTCACCTGCTTTCATCACTTCCACCTGGTCTCTAATGAGCTGGTGGTGCTGAGGGCAGCAGTCTTTGCTGACAGAGATGGATGGAGACTTTCTTATTTTTCCTGTTATTTCTCCCTGTTCATCTACAGCTGTGTGCTCGGCCAGCCTCATTTCACCTCTCTACTATACAAAGAGTTTAATCTGGTTTCCAACATCCCTTCAGATGTTTCCTTGCCATGCAGACAGTGGCACCTGATTTTTGTACAGTTGTTTATATGTATATGTGGTGAATGCATATATTTTTTTGTTGATATGAAAAAACGTGTAGACTAAGTAGTACAGTATATGATGTATATTTAATGTTATGATGAACTATATGCCTTTCTCCACTGAAATTCTTGTTCAAAGTGTTTCTAAGGATACTGATTTTTAGAAGGCAGACTGAGATGGTGAATTGGAACATGATTTATGTAACATCAGCAACACTTATTAGCTATTTGATAATGTAGTCAAGCAAAAATCGAATCATATTAATTACCTTTATGTGTCCGTAGTTGTAAAGAACGATACTTTTCTGCAGCGTTTACTAGAGTAACTTGATTAAAAGGTGACCGAGTCAATCTCTTAGCTGGTGTGAGAGAGTGGAGGCGGGATAATTTGCATATTCATGCTGTAGTTACATTGAAGCTATAAGCATGAAGATTTTGTTTTCAAAGGAAAAATGTTTAAACATATAATTTTGGTGAGCAAAGATGTGTTTTAAGAGATAAAATTACTGACTACAGGGGGACTTTAAATAGGAGACTGTAACATACCTTGCTGACCGATGTCCCAATGAATTTAACATGATGTTCCGCTATCCCTTTGCATAATCTCTCTTTTTTGATCCCATTATTCTTTTTAAAGTTTACTTTTTCATGTTGAGCACCTGGTTGGTGGAATGGTTTTAAACCCTGCGGTAACCATTTCCCCGCTATCTCCTCATATACATGTTTTTTCTCACACTATTTTCTAGTTTTTCTTTGATATCCCTCGTCGATCAGATGGCAAGGAGAGTGTTGGTCTCTTCTGCAGACCACTGCTGAACTGAAATATAAAATTGTTTTTGTTAATTAATTTACCTGAACTCGGACAGTTTTTAAAAATGCCGCCTGTCAAATTGCAGTTTGTAGAGGACGTTCCGCCTACTAATGTGATAGGTTCCTTTGTACAAGACCAGCAAGTTTTTGGGGCGGCTCAGAACCAGGATCTGGGCACCGGCCCAGGATTTCTTTTTCAGTGAAACTGCAGCCCAGTTCCTGATTGGGCTGGTACCATAGAAGTTAAAAATGTTATAAATGTGAAGAAAAAAAAAATATCTAAATGTAACTATATAGTTTTTGAATGTATTATTAAATATTTATTTTGTTTTCTTTAATATTTTGGAATGAAACTGGAAATTATGGTTTTATTTATTATAATTATAAAGAAAAAGAAAGAAACTCCAAGACTTTTGTTTGGAGTATGGGAAATCCTTTTTAGGACTGGGGTTACTGGATTTCCCCTCATACTTATCAGCCTATAATTTTCCTGTTATTTTAGTTAAGATTAGTTTGAGAATGGAAAACCTGGTTGGGAATCACTTCTCTAGAGGATGAAGTTTCTGTGCCGTCCTGTGACAAAGTGTGCCTTGGTTTATTTTTATTTTCAGGGGAGTATTAAGGGCTGACCTTGGGCCATTAATAAATTCAGGGCTGAGCAATGAACAATATTCCTGTGATTTATAGTGGCCGACTGCATACCCATAATTCTCCAGACACGCACCTTTATTTCCTCAGCTGCTTGTATTAAAGATCAATAATGTCATCGTCCTAATGCCCTTAACCTGAGCCTGAAGAGAATGATCACTCTCTTTCTGTCCAGTGTTTTGAAAGATGAAGACTCAGCTGTATGAGATTAGTGCAACAGCAATACCAGTTGTTTTAATGAGTAATGGACGGCTTGTCAAAACAAGTACACCTACACTTAACTAAACACATCTGTAGCCCCCCACACTGCATTTTAAACCAGCCTCCTGTCACACACACACACACACACACACACACACACACACACACACACACACACACACACACAAAACACTAGGCACTTCCTTCCACAAACTTCTCTTATTGTATATAATCTGATAAACAGGAAAGCCTCTGAGGATAAATACTCCCACACTACATGCTGTTCCTGAAGGCAAAAAGAGACTCGAGTGTATTTTTTTCAGTACTGGGGATACTCTTTCCCCTCTGTGATATTTTAGTCAAATGAACTTGCTGATAACCCTGTCCAGCTTTTTCCCAAGCATCTTAACAGGAAGTGACCTCGCAATGGTGTTAAGAGCTTCCAACCCTTGAACTATCTAGCATACGGGCACACACACACACACACACACACACACACACACACACACACACATTTACGCCGCCTCTTCTGACCTCTCAAAGCTTAGAGAGTTAGATTTTATTACATGCTCTGATGTCACAATCCCCTCTGCTCCTTTAAGACTCAGAAGGAACTTGGTTATTAAAAACCTGCTGATAAAAATCGACGACTGCTCCCACCAAGTATACATCCACACACACCCAGGGGTCAAAGGTCAATCTCTCACACATTTGCAGGTTGACGTGACTCTTGGCACTCGTAAGGTGAAGTATATTAATAGTCCAAGATGGGATATTACAAATCTGGGGGTGGACTCTCACTCATCTCAGCATTCTTATGATGAATGTGAACTTTGAGCAAATATACTGATTTTTACCCTTCATTTAATAAGGGGTAAGTAAAATGGAGATATATATGTATGTATATAATTGAATTGGGTTGGATTTACATTTAAATACATTTTTGGTTTGTTTTTAAAGGGATGGTTCACACTCCAAAATTCTGCCATCTACTCATCTTTGTCTCTTTCGTAATCCATGCACAAAATAAGATATTGTGTGGAATATCAGTCCGTTCTATTTCATAAAACAAAAATAAACTATAAGCAGTGCCTGTTCAGTTTTAAAAATGACCAAAAAGCACCCTAAAGGAAATCAAAACTGTCAAAACTGTTTTTGTTTAACAAAGTTTTAACAGCCCCTGGTCTTTACCTGCATTTGTTCTAAAAGAGCAGTGTTCAAAATGTCTCAGTTTGTTCCACAGAAAGATTTGTGTAGAGTTGCTGTTGGAAAAAGACTTGCCCTGGTTAGGTAGAAAGGTCTATATTTTAAAATTTGGCCATTTGGAACAAAACACAAGCATTGGAGCAGTGCATTATGGGAAATTTCCTTTCTGTCTCCTCTACACACACAAAAAGTAAATCAAAAGAGGTTTCTGAAGAGAACATTTACCTCAGGTTTCACGGTTTCGCTGCAGAACTGTAACCACCCCCTTCTCTCTGCTAGTGAGGTTTATTTAACGCTAAACATTCTGTCCACTGCTTTGAATTCAGTTTTGATGTATATAAAATGTAGGGAACAACGAGGATAAAGGCACACCTTCATTTTCTTTTCTTTTTTTCTTTTCAGGGGTTTGTTTGTTTCAAAATCTTATAAATGTATTGAGGGGGTTCTTTTACCCCACACAAGTGAGGCAAAGTGCACAAAGTATTTACACAAATACTTTAGCTAAAATAATATTTTTATTTTGTCTAAGTTAATACATGTTTAAAACAATCACTTGAGCAAAGTTTGTACCATTTTTGGTTTATTTTGATAAATAAAATATATATACTACAGTATATATATACTATACATACAATAAATATACTGTCATTAAAATGTTCATTTAAAAAAAAAAAAACAGATTCTGAAAGCATCAAATGAGATCCCACAATATTTTCATATACAGTTACAGTAGTAACAAATAAATTATATTTTATTATATAATATAATTAATATATTATTTTAAATATGATGGCTTCATTATAAATAGTAATTATCTCTAAGGTGGACACCCAACTTGACATATGAAATTTACCATCTGAATCTAACAATGTCATGTTAACAATGGGTAAAAGTTTATTTTAATCATTGTGCCATTTGCCCCAACAGCAGGAGCGCCTGCTTACCCCAATTACCATACTTTTACATTCTTTTGTTATTGAAAAACTGTTGCGTTAATTACCTTAAACAAAACTGAAAAGCATTAACAAAAGGATCAGCCAATTTCCATGTTCATCATCAAAAGTGGTTATTAAGAAATGTCCTGAGCAACATATTTGTGCCATCTATGGGTTAAGAGAATAAAGTCAAATGAGCCTTTAACGGTTCGGTGCGCCTTTAGCACTGTTGTAACCTACTTTCTAAATGTTTGGGGTCTTTTAAGATATTAAACATTTATTTGATCAAAAATACAGTAACAATAATAAAACATTAAAAACATTTCTATTTTAATATATATTTTAAAAAGTAATGAATTCCTGTGATGCAAAGCTGAATTTTCAACATCATTACTCCAGTCTTCAGTGTCCCATGATCCTTTAGAAATCATTCTGATATGTGGATTTAGTGTTGTTCTTATTTGGTATTTACACATTGTTTTTACAGTGTTAGTTTAAAAAAAATGTCACTGTACAATCAATGTTGTATCAAAATGCTTCTTTTTGTCTTCATCTTTCCAACTGAATCTCTGTTTTCAGGATCAGCAAGTAACCTGGTTGCCCAAGAGGCTGTAAGGAAACAGGCTACATTTCTGAAACATGCTGTTAAAACAGGAGAACAGATCTCGAGTAAGAATCAAACTTCTAATTTCCATGATCAACTCAAAATATGCTCCACTTCAGCAATGAAAAAGCCCAATAAAGAAAAAAGCGTTCATAAAACACCTTTAAAGCAACTAGTCCATCTGGAAGTGTTATAAATTGTACCGTAGGCCCTTTGTTGGAAGACTTAATGATGTAACCAGCTTGTAACAGTAAACAGCCCACTTGTGTTGGCCATTTTGATTTTGCATGTGTAGTTCTTGATTCTTTCAAACAGCACCCTTTCAGACGAATTCCTAATTAGTATTTTTAGCATGCAATGCATATTTCATTTATTCTTAGTCAAGTGCTAAAGAGATTCATGCAGAAAACTTTGTAAACACAACTTTCTTTAAAAAGAATTCACCTTGGAAGGGTTGCTGTGAAAGCTGTTATTGATCTAACTGATTATGGCTTGTCTCTTTGTCTCTGCCCCCCCCCCCCCTCTATCTCTCTTCCTCTCTATATCTATCATCCCTCCCTCTCAGACTGTCTGAACTGCAGTCGTATCACTGCCCTGACAGATCGTGTGAGCACTCTGGAGGCCAAGGTAAAGTCACATCTTTCACTCTGAGCTTCTTTCAGGGGGGAATTCACTATAGCTTTGTCTATTTGCATGTTTTTGTTTGTGTTTTATTATGCGGTGTCCTCATCACTCCAAGTCCTTTATTATCATTAAAACAATCCCCATTTAACATCTTTCGATCAATCACCCTTAATGCCTTTACTTTCTCTCTTTCTGTCGCTCTTTCTCCTAGGTTCTGCTTCTTACCGCCCCGGCCTCCACCTCTCATCGACAGACAGAGTTAAAAAAAAATGAACATGATTCCTCCTCCCTGATGGGGGCGCCACCTGCTAAAGGTGCTCCTGGGGCTCAGGGACCCGCAGGTATGTTTATCTCTTTGTGTTAGAGATTAAAGTTCAGATGTAGTGGTGGTGTTTGATTTAAGACTGCGTGTGAAGTATGCATTCCAGGGGCGAGTTGCGTAAACTTAGCCACTATGTTAAGACTGTGTCTTAAGCACTAATTTGTCCAACTAGCAATTAGTCAAAATGTAATCACTCTTACTTTTCTAATTTAAATTGAACCAATCTACCATTTTATGATTTTTAAAAGTTAGGACCAGTTTTAAAGTAAAAAAATTGATGACTTTTAAGACTAGTCTAAGTGGTTTATGCAACCGGCCCCTGTTCCACTGATTTTAATAGAGAAAAAATATATGTTCATTGGACAAAAGACAAATTTTCCAGTATTTCAAACAGTATAGCACTGCACTTTCAATGCCGAGGTCAATAGTTCAAGGCCACACATTTTTGCCACAGCCAAGATCATATCTTTTTGCAGTGTATTCATGATGACTGTTCAGCACTGGATCCCTTTATATCCAGAGAAAACTTTATTAGCCAATAAGCATGTGGAGATAATCCCATTCCCTATAACAATAATGATAATCCCAGAACCCACCTACATTTAATTTATCTCCCAGCACAGTTGTTGGGGATTTCACTGCAGAGAGATTAGAGTAGATTTAAATTGTGTGTGTATTGGACGGTTTGAGTGTTAATGGTGTGGGTGTTTTTTTGGTGGAATGCCATGGTGCATAAGGCTTTGAATCGCACCAATTCATTGCTAGTTGCCATAGAGATGTAGCGCTGAAACATTAAAGAGGCTTGTGAAGATTTAAAGAGTCTAATTACGTTGTAAATACTGTAGACTGGACTTGACACTGTGTGTCACAGATGTCATTTCCACAAGCCAAACTGTTGGCAATAGAGCACAACTGTAACCACAGACTTTTTAAGCAGCCTTTGTTCTTTTATCCGCCTTATGCCGAGTTCACACTGCACTATTTTAGGTCTGATTTTCACCAGGGCTGGACTGGTAATCTGGCATACCGGGCATTAGCCCGGTGGGCCGACGCACTTTGGGGCGGTAGTGTTTTTATATTTTTATTTTATTTATTTATTTATTTATTTTTGTGCCACTGACAACATGCAGCGAAAGCGGCCCATTGGTTTGTCTTCTGAATTGACAGGCCAAAGCGAGAGAGACCTCCCCTCTATATTAGGCGCTATTTTTCTATATATTTATTTATTAGTATTTGAGCGCATGCACTGCAAAAGGCGAAAATCCGCATAATACAGCCGCTGACGAACGTACTCTGCGTTTAAATGCTGCTCTATATGGCACTTTGACTCAGAATTTTGTTTTATACAATCGTATGATATGGGAACATAAATTGAATCAGCTGAAAACAGCCGCGAGCATGTATTTATGACGAGGTAAAGTGGAAAACGGCAATAGGCTACACACAAACGTTTCACTTTAGCAGAACCACAATTTACATTGCTGCTAACAGCGAAGAAATTTGTACTTCGACTCAGCGCAGTAAAAATTCATGCCTGAAAAATCCTCCCTCACATCTCCCCCTCCCCCCTAGGGAGATTTTTCAGCCGGGACTTTTTACTGCGCTGAGTCGAAGTACTCTTAGAAGTGCTATTCCACCACACATTATAGTTCTCCTTTTTAATCTGCTTAGAAAAGCGCTACGTTTTATTTTATGTCACCATACTTGATCGTTCAACTATTAGTGTAACTGTATTTAAATAGGGGAAACGTGGAAGTGTTTGGTCGCTTCTAACTTCATCTCTTTTTGGTACCGAATGAACTAAGCTTAGTGGGCTAAGCTAAATGCTATCAGATCGTCACCGTGCGTCAGAGAGATTAAGTGCACGCACTCAGACGAGAGAGGTATGTGTCAACTCATCTTAGTTAAGGGAATAACAGTTTAATTTGAAAAAGCGGTGAAGTATCCCTTTAATATAACTCAGATTTTATTCATCTGAAAGAAAAATGTCCTATACATATAGGATGACTTGAGTGTGAGTAGATCATGGGCTATTTTTTATCTAATTTGAGCCTAAATATCCACTTCACGTGGGGGTCCTGATCACTCTATCAGGGTTTATTTTCGACTGTATGTACATTATCCCTTACTTATATCAAGCAGAAACAAAGCACAAGCATTTTCTTGACCAGTTGCAACAGCAGGACAGTGCTAGTTTATTTATCTCCAACTGTCTTTGCAGAAAACAATCCTTCCACCCTGCATTTCCCCAACCATTTGTGGCCCTGGAGCACAAAACCAGTCATAAGTCGCACGGGAATATTTGTGGCAATAGCTAACAATACATTGCATGGGTCAAAATTATTGATTTTTCTTTTATGCCAAAAATGTTCCATGAAGATAATTTATAAATTTCCTACCACAAATATATCAATAATGTATTATTATTAGTAATATGCGTTGCTAAGGACTTTGGAGCACTTTAAAGGCGATTTTCTCAATATGTAGATTGTTTTTGCACCCTTAGATACCAGATTTTCATATCCTAACAAACCATACATCAATGGAAAGCTTTTGTATTCAGATTTCAGATGATGTACGAATCTCAATTTCAGAAAAATTACCCTTATGGCTGGTTTTGTGGTCCTTGGCCACATTTCCTCTTGCATATTTTTTTTCCTCTTTTTTGCTGCTTTTTTGCTGCAAATCAGCACACAGACCGTTTGGATTGTAGCCTTCTTGCAGGCTATACTTTTTAATAACAACTCCAGTCTCGTGCGAGAACTCCAGTTTCATCTTGCATTATTTGTTTATCACTTCTCGCATGTGTTTGGTTGTGAAACATTGTTTGCGAACCAGAGAGTTGTCTGTGATTCTTCATATATTGTAAAGTCATGCAATGTGAAACCCTCTGTTGCCGAACCCTTGTGCAGTGTGCACTCAGCAGCAACTGAATGCTACCCCGATTGTCATGAAAAGAGAAGTAATCTGACCAGTTTGAAAATCATGCAGTGTGAACTCGGCATTCGTTTTTTTATGCAAAACTTTAAAAGCGAACTAACTGAACCCAGACTTTTGAAACCTTTTTTAACTTTATACAAAGTTAAATAATTGGCTTTTATATTGATATTGTCCTAAAGCCAAAGCAAATTATTGAATTATTAAACTGGAAAATGTTGACTTTATTTTTTCTACCCCTACTTAAGAGTCATATTAGATGTAAAAACCGGATGTGAAAGGTTTTATTATTTTAAAAAAAGGAAAAGACCTTCATGGAAGTGCACTGTCACTGCTGTGCTCATTTTTGTAGTGTCCACCGTCCACGGTAGCCCTTCTCTGAATGGTGGATCTCTCGTTAAGATAGATGGGTAGTTTAGCTGTTTCTTCTCCCTCTGAGGACATCAAATCACACTTTTCAAAAATGTTGATGAATCATCTCTGTCAGTTTGTGTATGTCAGCACAATATAAAGTGCTTACTTCATGCGGCAAGACATCCTTTTTGGTAGGTAGTTAATACCCATCCCTTAATTCACCTTACCGACTCCATGGCTGTCCCTCGCTGTCAATGTTCAATCCTATCATCACTTGAAGTGTGGGAGAGATTAAAAGATGGGTCTCCAGAGAGTTGTGAAATGACTAGACAGACTGTTAAGAAAAATCAGGAAAACCCTTGTCGCACTTATACAGTTTTCCTCCTCCCTGTGCTGACTTGGCAGAACTATTCAGCAAATCGAGGGCAATTCAGTTCTTTCCACACAGAACATTGAATAGATTTGTTGCCCAGAAGTTCTTCACCTCAATGCAAAGTCAATCCTCTATCCATTCGAGATACCACAGCCATGAAGGATTGTGGTGGAAGGTTGAGCACAAATTACCCTTGAGGGGATTATTTTCGTGTGCTGGTTAGACAGATGGAGAGAGTGAAAGTGAATCTGGTGCTTCCATGGCAGGAATGAGCATTTGTGTGGAGCTCAAAAACTGTGTGCTGTGCAGGGCCGTTTCAGTTGGGCTAAAATTATAATTTTAGGCTAAGCAGATGTTAATTAGACATATGCATGGATTTGGTAATGCAGTATACTGATAACTAGCACATTGGGCCTTTCAAAATACTATGAATAGTTCTAGGTACCTTATTATCAAAATTGTTTCGATTTTTAGCAGAATAATCCAGTTCTTTGTTCTTTTCTCAGAGAAAAGCTTAAAGGGTTAGTTCACCCAAACATGAAAATTATTGAATTAATTACTCATCCTCATCTCTTTGGACACCCGAAACACCTTTGTTCCTCTTCAGAACACAAATAAAAATATATTTGTTGAAAGCTGATGGCTGAGAAAGGCTTTAGAAAGGCCTCCATTAGCATTTAGTACATTTCCACTGATCCACTCACAAGACCCATAAAAGGCACTAAAGACATTACAAAGTCCATCTCACTTAGGGCTGTCAACGAACGTTCTAAATTCGAATATATATTCGAATAGTTTAAAAAAAACGAATTTCGAAGGTTAAAATTAATATTCCAATAAAAAAATTGTTAAAAAAAGAAGTAAAAAAGCGGAAAAAAAATCCCCCGCCGCGGTAGTAGAGGCGTGGCTCTCTGCTTTGCGAGTGAGCAGGGTTGCCAGGTTTTCGCAACAAAACCAGCCCAATGGCCAATCAAAAATAGCCCAAAAGTAGCCCAATGGCCAATCCAACTAGCCCAAAACTAGCCCAATACCAAAAAAATCTAAATATAACACTCCAATACATATTTTATGGTAGTGTTATGCACTACACACCATTTATACTAAAATATAATTGTATAAGTATAAGTAAGTAACTGTATAAGTAATTATAAACAGTCTATTTTAAAAAATAAAAAAAATCTTCCCTTAAGATTGACAGCTGATGAACGTAATGATGAGCTGATGAGCTTAAAAACGTAATGGATGCAGGCGGGAAAATGCAGAATTACAACTCCAGTGGAAGTGAACCACAAACTTGTGAAATTCATTTCAAATTAAAAATAATGTAAAATAAACATTGCAATATTCCTCATTAAATGTTAATTTACAGAAAATTCTTCTGTGTATGACATTTATTTTTTAAATTATTATTTACCACCAACAACCCTGGAGAGCACGCATTCGGTTACCATGGAAACGAAAACAGCCGGTGCAGCCGCAGCACACACACACACACACACACACATTAGCGAACAAGCCCAGCAGTGCCACTGTACCTCACAAAGTGTGCGCTTATCAGCACAGTTATGCTGATATGATATTGCTTATGTCATCATCCTAGAATCCTTGTTATCATTGGTGGAATATGAATTGTCTAAAGTAAAATATTTATTTCAACACAACCATTTCAGCTAAATATAACTGATGCAATATGTTAAACCTTTAACCCGCGGAATAAAAAATCAACCCGCGGCAAGTGGTTAAAAGTAGCCCAATTCCGCGGGAAAACCGCGGACTTGGCAACACTGCGAGTGAGCGCGCGCATGCCGCATGATGGTTCAGGTATAGGTCACAGGAGTCACTGCTGAAAGTGGACGCGTCTTGCAGTGAAGATGGCAGAAAGTGCAGAGCCCAACTCGAACAGAGAAAGCAGAGGACTCGCAGCAGAGGAAGAGATTTTAACTCCATAATCTTAAAAGCCATGTCTGGAAGTACGTTGGATTTTGTTCGGTAGGAGGTAAAATTGTTGAGCCGCGAGATAAAGTTATATGCAAGCTATGTAAGATACAGTTAGCATACCATGCCTCATTTTATTTAACGTTAAACAGAAACATTCCTAAAATGTAGGCTACTGTACTGACTGACTGTACTGACTGAAATGTAGGCTACTGTGGGAGTTACTGTACAGTACTGTACTGACTGAAGAGATATTGAATGAATAAAAGGATAAATGCACTGCTTTCACTGGTGTGATTATTTACCGTTTCATGTCAAAGAAAAGCTCCATGTTTAGCACAGCACAGCTCGCTCGGAGCGTTCAATATGCTGTAAAACTTACATTTATATTAATAATATTTGTTTCAATCACTGAATGAAGCCTATATTTGGGACAAAAGTCGCGAGTCTCGCGACCTTAAATTGCTTGCACAAAACTCTTGATCAGCACTCAAAGTTTGTTCATTTAAACCGTGGCGGTCTTGGCCAATAGTTAATTTAATAATATATAATAATTATATTATTTATAATAACAATCTACTTGTTTTGTTTAAGTAATACGTTGTGAAATATGTATAAACTTAAACAGGACAACCTATACAAGTAGGCTAGTTATATCTCTTTGTATTAATTTGTCCTGTTATTGACGTAATGCTCGCCCAGATGTTCGAATAGTTTGAATATTCGCGTTTGTTTTAGAGGGAATATTCGAACGTCATTTTTGAGCAATTTTAACAGCCCTAATCTCACTACAGTGGCTGTACAATAATTTTACAAAGCGATGAGAATAGTTTTTGTGCGCCCAAAAAAATCTAAATAATGACTTTATCCGGCAAGTTAAAGTGACGGTCATTATACTCATGACCGGAAAAGCGGAAATGGCGCCGGCGACTGTGGCATAATAAAAGTCCCGTTGCTCGCAAGGCGCGTGTTGCCTTGCTCAACTCCCACAACACTCAGTCCTGCTCTGCTTCATACTACACGTTAATAATCACATCCATGAACTTGATTTCTGCCCGACTCTTATCCTGATTATTTTCCACCGGCTGTGAGGTGAAAACAACGTCCCAAGATTCTGCGCTCAAACTTGGCGTCATCAAACTATGTCTTTGTTATAAATAGGCGACCTCTAGCGGAAGGAAAAATTACATAGTGCACTTTTAAAACCATAAATAAAAATATAAACACTAAAATATAATTTATTTTACAGTAGCGGTTTAAATTCAGCTGCGGCGCAGTGCCAAAGCAGTGTTTTTTAGACAACCAGCTTCCAATGCAAATGAAGGTACAGTGGTCCCTGGTTTCCTGCTGATGTATTCCTGGCTCTTAGCTCGTCCAGCTTGGTTTCAAGTGAGCAGACATTGGCAAGCAGGATGCTTAGTGTAGGGCTTTATAGTTTGATCAAGACATTAGTGGAGTATGACACCATACCCCACTGTCCACAGTCAGGATTTCAGCGAAGCTAAAGGTTAATCTGTGTAGGACTTTTACCATGTCCAGTAGGGTTTTCTATCATAAGATATCCCTGAAGAGAAAGGCAAGGAGGTTCAAATGTCCATCTCCTTTTTCTCCTTGCCTGCTTGCTTATATAGACTAAATTACAAAGCTTTTGTGGTCCTGTTCAGGTTATCCCCAAAGGGAACAGTTTTTGTAAAATGGCGGGTTGTTGGATTTGCGTTACTCTTAAAAACAGTCGGGATGTTCCTACAACAGAAATGGTGTGGATGTGTTTATGGCCAGATGCTTGGTGGGAGAGAAACATGAGATTTTATTTTATCATAAAGTCTTTCAGGGGGAGAATAACATGAGTGACTGTGTAAATATATTGATGTATCAGTTCATAAATAATTCCTTTAGGGAATCCTGTCTCTGCAGTGATGTCACAGATGATGATCTCACATGATGAGCTCAGTGTTATTTAGACTGTGTCTGCCAACACACTTCGCTGATCCACTGATTTTTATCAGGCTGTGGGACTGTTTCAATGACAGGCCTGGAAGATACTTTAGTATAGAAGATTGACTTTTTTATAGACTAGTGCAGAGAGTGCTTTAAGATCCGGAGAATCTTTATACTTCCTGTTTAACTACATTTGTGTGTGTGTGTTGTTACCCCCCAGGTCCACAGGGCGAGAGAGGCCAGGAAGGCTTACCTGGTAAAGACGGTCAGTTGTATTATGTCTTTTCACTATTCCGTTCAATCTAAAATACACACTTAAACACACACATACACACTTCTGAAAACTCGCAGTAGAGATCTGCTGCCCAAGCTTGATTCGTTCACAGTTTGTGAAGACTGGGCAGAACCTTTCTAAAAATGTAAAACAGGAAATAATGGAGGCCTCCTTAAAGAGACAGAGTCGTCAGAGATGGAGAAAAACAAAAAAATAATTTCGCCATTTGCACACTTCCATGTCGTTTCAAACCTCTATGACCTTCTTTCTTCTTTGCAACCCTCTCAAAAATAAATATATAAATAAATTGTATATATAAATAAATACATATTTTTGCCCATATAATGAAAGTCAGTGAAAGTCTTTGGACACCACTAACTTTAATTATATGGACATACAATGGTTAAAATACTTTCAAAATATCTTATTTTGAGTTCTACAGAAGAAATAAGAGAAAATGAGAAAGGCCTAATAATCTGACATATTTGGTCTGCATCTCTTCAGTTTGATGCCTCTGTAGACCTTACACATTACACATGTTCTCTGTATCTGTAGGTAAACCGGGGTCTCGAGGGCTGCCAGGACCCAAAGGAGAGGCGGGTACCAGAGGTCCATCTGGGGCTCCAGGGTCCAAAGGAACAACTGGTCTTCCAGGTAATTTTAACAAATCAAGCCCACAGCTATATATCTGTATTTTGAGATCACAGATATCACTCTGTGACTCAAGACAACGGTTGTAGAATAGCTAGCCTATGTCCTATTGACAGATCTCTTGTTATTGTCTAATGTACAGATCAGTTAAGGACCATGGAAATGCCGCATTCAAAAGAATCACAAAAGATGCATTCGTACATAATTTTATATAATTGTATCCATTTATAACAGCGCCTCATTTTCTTGTGGAGTGCTGACCTATGACTTGCAAGAATGTGGTTTCTCATCATGCTGACTTTTTTTTGCCATAAGAGGCACTATATGAAGACATTGACGAGTCAGCATTGAGTCCCAAGTCCACTTGCCAAAATATTTGTGCTTGGACCACACTGTAAAAAATCATTTTTTGTTCACAGCATGTAGTGCTGTTCTAGGCTCTGCCTAAAAACACACACACACACACACACACACACACACACACACACACACACACACACACACACACACACACACACACACACACACACACACACACACACATCAACTAACATATGTATCGCTTACCATAATACTCAAACATAGTACAGAATATTATAATATTTGAAACATGGCCACAGGTATGAAGGGTCTTTTACTTCAGCCATGACTGACTGAAGGGGCTTTAAATGACCTTAGGTCCTATGGAGGGGCTCCTCAGCCATGTGAATCCAATCTAAAGTGAACATGAGATATGTATACAATACTTGCTTCTTATTTCTTCCATATGTTTGCCATTGTATTGTTTTTCTTGGATTTGCCTTTTTCTTTACGCCTTCATGTCATGCACAATGAACTGTATCTGATTGCTGTATTCTCTCAAGAGAGCTATGTTTAAATAAAGCAAGATAAATCTAGAGGAAAATAATGTCAAGGTATATGGGTAGCTGACATGACATACTTTATGGTAGTTGATATTTCCTGCGGTGCAACAAGCTATACTTCAACTAGAACTATTTTAAATAGCTTTTTGATCGTTTTTTTTATTTGCTTTTATTAAGAGAGATACTACATTGACCACATATTAATACTATACTGCATTTTTAATTTTTTGTACTTTTTCAGGTGATTGTAAAATTGTGAAATAAATTTTGACCAGTTAAAGCTATTACTGTATTCATATAAATTACAGTGGGGCAAACAAGTATTTATTCAGCCACCAATTGTGCAAATTCTCACACTTAAAAAGATGAGAGATGCCTTTAATTTTCATCATAGGTACACTTCAACTATGAGAGACAAAATGAGAAAAAAACAGAAAATCAGATTGTCTGATTTTTAAAGAATTTATTTGCAAATTATGGTGGAAAATAAGTATTTGGTCACCTACAAAGAAGCAAGATTTCTGCCCCTCACAGACCTGTAACTTCTTTAAGAGGCGTCTCTGTCCTCCTCTCGTTATCTGTATTAATGGTACCTGTTTGAACTCGTTATCAGTATAAAAGACACCTGTCCACAACCTCAAACAGTCAGACTCCAAACTCCACTTTGGCCAAGACCAAAGAGCTGTCAAAGGACACCAGAAACAAAATTATAGACCTGCACCAGGCTAAGAAGACTGAATCTGCAATAGCTAAGCAGCTTGGTGTAAAGAAATCAACTGTTGGAGCAATTATTAGAAAATGGAAGAAATACAAGACCACTGATAATCTCTCTCTTTCTGGAGCTCCCCGCAAGATCTCACCCTGTGGGGTCAAAATGATCACAAGAACAGTGAGCAAAACATGGGGGACCTAGTGAATGACCTGCAGAGAGTTGGGACCAAAGTAACAAAGGCTATCATCAGTAGCATACTAAGCCACCAGGGACTCAAATCCTGCAGTGCCAGACAAGGTTATTATAGTTTTGCTTTTTGAAATTAGTTTTTATTTTATTATCGTTTTCAATTTTGCTACAAATTTCAGTTTAGTTTTAGTTCGTTTTACAAATGGTTTTGCTAGTTTTAGTTTAGTTTTTATTTTGCAAATACATTTCTATTTAGTTTTTATTTATTTAGTTTCAGTTTTAGTTTTAGTAATTATAGTTGAGTATAATTATCATATATTACCATAATGAAGTGTAGAGACCAAATCAAGGTTTTTAATTTCAGCAAAGTTTAATGTTTGCACAGATTAGAGTTTAATCTTACTAAACATCCTTAAGTGAAATCACTTGATAAACGAGCATTATTGTTTAAACCCAGGACGGTCTTACAAAACATGCAGTAAAGTTGGGTCAAACTATGACCTATACAAACAACGATCTGGAGATTAAAAATGAAATATATTTTGATATTAAAAAATTATATTTGATATTTTTGACATAGATCCTCTGAGTATTAGCCTATATTAAAGAACAAAATAAATACAAGTAAAATATAAAAGTAAAAATTATAAATTCCAGACAAACTCATTCATATCAAAGATGAAATATTGTTAAACAATTAAAAGCTTATTTTAATTTCTTCAGTAGTACAATGTAGGCTAGCAGTGTAAGACCACAGCTAAAGTCATCTGAATACAGCCAACACACACTGTTGTGCTGTGTGTGTGTGTGTGTGTGTGTGTGTGTGTGTGTGTGTGTGTGTGTGTGTGTGTGTGTGTGTGTGTTGTGCTATAATTGTAAAGGGGGCCAATGTCTTCACTTATCTAGTAAAATATTATGATAACTGACTAATAAGGACATTTGACTGGTCCTCACTAGTTAAAAAGGCTTATAAATCGGCCAAAACATGTTTTTATTTAAATCTATTGTTTTGCACGTTCTTGGGATGGGGAGGTTTAGGGATAGGGGTTGGGTTAGGGGATATAAAATATCATTAACCTGATATAAAATCAATGGAAGTCTATGCAATGTCCTCACTTATATAGTGAAACAAACGTGTGTGTGTGTGTGTGTGTGTGTATCCTGGTATTCCCTACTTTGTGGGTAGGTACTTCCCTACTTTTTTTTCCCATTTCACTGCCACGGACGCATTTGATTCTTTGTGAACTGCCGTTTAGCGATGTGTTGCCTGTCTGCACGTGTCCGTCACTCAGATCACTCACGCGCAGTTGCGCAATACAGACACTCCCTCAACCGCCACAGTCAGATTTTCCACCACATTAAAGAGAGCTTATTAATAACGAAAACGAATATTTATTTTTGCTAATTATTATTTTATTTCAGTTAGTTTTTTAGTAAGAGTAGTTAGTTTCGTTTAGTTTTAGTTTTTTATTTATTCAGATTTTTTAATTTTATTTCAGTTTACGAAAATGTTTTTTGACCAATAGTTTTAGTCTTAGTTTCAGTTTTCGTTTACGAAAATAACCTTGGTGCCAGACGTGTCCCCCTGCTTAAGCCAGCACAAAATCATGCTTTGGGGCTATTTCTATGCAAAGGGACCAGGATGACTGATCCGTGTAAAGGAAAGAATGAGTGGGGCCATGTATAGTGAGGTTTTGAGTAAAAACCTCCTTCCATCAGCAAGGGCATTGAAGATGAAACGTGGCTGGGTCTTTCATCATGACAAACACACCGCCCGGGAAACGAAGGACTGGCTTCGTAAAAAGCATTTCAAGGTCTTGGAGTGGCCTAGCCAATCTCCAGATCTCAACCCCATAGAAAATCTTTGGAGGGATTTGAAAATCCAACAGCCCCAAAGCATCACTACTCTAGAGGAGATCTGCATGAAGGAATTGGCCAAACTACCAGCAACAGTGTTTAAAAACCTTGTGGCAACTTTATACACAATTGGTGCACAATTATATGCACAATTGGTGGCTGACTAAATACCTTTTGTATATATATATACAGCCCCACTGTATATATTAATTTATATTACATCCTTAAAGGTGCACTATGTAGTATTTTTGCAGTAAAATATCCAAAAAACACTAGGCCAGTGTTATATATTTTGTTCAGTTGAGTACTTACAATATCCCAAATGTTTCCAACTATTTGTAAATTGTGAGAAAATTGCTATTTTAACTAAGGACCGGGAGTTTCAGCATAGCGTTTGAGCGAGAAGCCTGTCAATCGCGTCATATCTGCGTTTCCCTCAGTTTTTATTCTGCAGAAGCGCTTTTCTCTTAGCAGTGTGAACATGTCACAGCAGCGCCGAGCGAACACACAGAGGAACGTCATAACATAATTTTAAACATACTTAAATGTATCTGATATGATAAACAGAGCTGCTTTACCTGACCGGAAAAAGCAGAAGTGCGAGAACCCGGCGACTGTGTCCCGTACCGTCATAATAAAAGTCCCACTACTCGCGAGCCGTGTGTTTGTATAACAATCACTCCAGCAGCCGTGCTCAGCTCCACAACACTCGGTCCTGCTCTGTTTTACACAACATGATTTCTGCCCGAGTCCTATTTTCCACCGGCTGTGAGGTGAAGACCACATGTCCCAAGATACTGACCTCAAACTTTGCGCCATCAAACTACCCCTTTGTTTAGAAGTGGCGCCCTCCAGTGGACAAAAAGTTGCATAGTGTACCTTTAAATCTTGGGGAAATGAGAGCAATTTAAGAATTTTGTTAAAAGATTGTGGTGACACAGTGGTAAAGTGCTGATCAGAAAGAAAAATGGTACTTTGATATATACCATTGTATTGAATTATTACCACATTCATTGGAATTCGCTCCAAAAGCATCACGACATATGCCATAGTGCTATAGTACTTTTTTTTGTAGGTGAAGGATTCTACTGGAAATGACAAATTCAGAGATGATAGATAGTACTTTGGCTATCGCTCTGAAAGTCTTTGTGAATTTTTTTTCTATTGACTCAGCAGAAAACCATGCAACCGGTCTATGCAATTCCTGTTGAAAGGAAACAGGACATCCTCTTTACATGATGCTCTTACATATATACAATTCACTCAATTAGCATTCCACAAAGCAACAGACTCTACAGTACATGTGACCTGTCTAAGAATGAATTTTGTCTACTGTTAAGGCTTTCCTATTTACATATGCAGCCTATGTTGTTTTATCAAGCAATTCTCTAAAGGTATTATCAGGCAACAGAGATAACAATAAGCCTAATTTACATGTCTAATTAGAAAGGAGTCATGTTTACAAAGAAATGATTGACAGTACGTATGGTGTAATGCTATTTTAGGACATTTAGCACCTAAATAAGCTGGATTGTGGGTGGTTAGTGAATAATAAGAAACTGCAAGATCATGTGCAAAAATGACACAATTGTTTAGTAAATTTGCCCCTCGGAAAAAGAAAACTGTTAACTCATATTAATGGAATTTTATCCTACTTCTCATCTTACCTCTTTTCCAAATAACTTTATTTAAAAAAAAATTGCACTGCATTGCATCGCATCACCTTTAAAACACGAGACTGATGAGAAATGGGGTGATAAGGATGCAGGGATGTCAGAGGTGAGTATGTAGGACAAAAGAGGAGAGGAGAAGAAAGTAAACGACGGGAAAGGAATGGAAAATAGAAACAGACAGGCAGATGAAACTTGTTCTGCAATCACATAATCACGAACACCAGCCTTGATATATAGTTTTTCTTTCCATATTTTTTTCCCCCTGCTTAATCAAAACTAACAGCCAATAAGGAACCAGCTGGAGGGATATTGTGTAGATGCACACATACACACACACACACACACACACACACACACACACACACACACACATATCCATCCAGAAAGAGAGCTTTATGAATCAGCGCAGTCACCAGCCAGATTTTAATTTATTACACACCAGAGTCGCTAATATGCTCCGGCATTTAGCAGTGTTTATTTGAGTTTTCCCAGCTCTCCCTGTTAGAGCCCAGCACATGGCCATTATAAACCCTCTCCTGTTAATTACAGCCCACACACACAGTCACACACAAATACACACCACTCTCCTGCCCCTCTTATTAACCATTTCCTAGAACAGCCATGTATCGAAACTAAATACCTCATTCTACCTCAATATGCACTCTTTCACTTCCTCTCCTTCCCTTTATGACGCTAAGCATCCCGTAACTTCCTTGGAATTCTTTTATCATATCCTGTAGGTGCTTGAGAAAGTGTGCAAAAACACTTTATATATTCTCTTATTTCCTGTTGAATGGGACAACAGTGCCTTATAATTGACTATTCAGGGGAGAGATGGCTTGAAATGTGTGTTTTGAGTTTTCTCATACATCTCTTTTTTTTGCTTTCTCCTCAGGTCCACAGGGACCACCGGGCCTCCCAGGAGAGAGAGGCCTCCCTGGGCCACCGGGGCCCCCTGGCCCTCCAGCCCCTGTACCCGAAGATGCTGGTATGAGTTCTAATCATTTAAGGTGCTTAAATGACAATGGACAGTCATCTGAAAGAATACCCAGAAAACAGTGTGATACGGACCTTGATGGAAAGTAAAGTGGTCTTGTATCACCCTTACAAGCTTAATTTGCAATAATGACTGACTGATTGTGATTGTGGTCGCTATTGTTAGAAAATTTGGGTTTAGTACGATTAAAACGTAAATAAAAATGGATCAAAATTATATAATTTTCTTTTATGCCAAAAAAATCATTATGATATTAAGTATAGATCATGTTCCATGTAGATATTTTGTAAATGTCACACTGTAAATATATATAAAATGTATTGGACATTTGGACAATTTAATAGGCGATTTTCTTTCTTTAATAGGCGATTTCGTTTTTGCACCCTTAGATTTCAGATTTTCAAATAGTTGTATCTCAGCCAAATACTGCTATAACAACCATATATCCATGGAAGGTTTATTTATTCAGCTTTCATGTGATGTATAAATCTCAATTTCCAAAAATTGACCCTTATGACTGGTTTTGTGGTCCAGAGTCACAAATTACAAAAGATTTATATTTAAACTTTTTCTGTCTTATCCATTCAAATAAATGTTTTTTGAGCTTTTTATTTATCAAATAATCCTTAAAAAAGTGTATTATGTTTTTTCAAAAAAATATTAAGCAGCATAGCTGTTTATTATTGGCAATAATAAGAAATGTTTCTTGAGAACCAAATCATATATTAGAATGTTTTCTAAAGAATCATGTGACACTGAAGAATAGAGTAACGATCAGTGTTGGGGAAAGTTACTTTGAAAAGTAATGCATTAGAGTAATGCGTTACTTAGTTACTTTTTAAGAAAAGTAATGCGTTACATTACTTTTACATTACTTTTTTCAACTTAAATAAAAAAAAGTTATATTTTTGAGCAAATATAAAGACCCTTTCACACCAAAAGTAGGTAATAAGGTAATCAGGTAAAACTCACTTACCCAATAAAAACAACAAAAGTATTTTTTGCATATGGTTTAACTGAATCATTAAAGCTCAGCCGCAAGTACATCGGTCAATAAAGTGACATTGAATGCATAAAAATATTTGATTTATTTAACATATTTATTTATTAGGGGTTTGCTTAGTGTTCTAATTTTGCATTTGACAGATTTTATTAATTTTAAGGAATACTGAATTGAGATGAGGAAATGCATGCTCAAATTTAGCCTAGAACTACAATCACCATCATGTTTACACACAACAACTCCACCCTTACGATTTATCTCAGCATTGGGACAAGAGAGCTGTCAGTCAATAAATAGGAAAACAAATTAACTTGCGTTACTTATTTGAAAAAGTAACTCAGATATTTTGTTGTAATGCCTTACTTTACAAGTTACTTGAAGAAGTAATCTGATTACGAAACTCAAGTGACTTGTAATAACCCCAACACTGGTAACGATGATGAAAATTCAGCTCAGACATTTGTTATATTTTAAAATTATAACTAATAATAATAATATTAAGATTTTTCCTGTATTTTTTATCAGATAAATGAAGCCTTTGTGAGCATAAAAGTCTTCTTTCAAAAACAAACTTTTGAATGTTAGTGTATGGCGGCTTATAAAAAAAATATATTCTTTTATTATGTTAGACGAAACAGACCATAGTGTGAAACAAGAGGCATAAAGCTAGAACAGCTATGAAATCATTTCCCTGGAAAGGCAGTCAGTTATACAGTTTTGTGGTTATTATACAAAAATATTTGA
This sequence comes from Pseudorasbora parva, assembly GCF_024679245.1. Taxonomy (NCBI): domain Eukaryota; kingdom Metazoa; phylum Chordata; class Actinopteri; order Cypriniformes; family Gobionidae; genus Pseudorasbora; species Pseudorasbora parva. The sequence goes on from NC_090174.1 coordinate 43,979,355, forward strand.
CCGCAGTATGCCACAACTGACCAATCAGAATAAAGTATCCTAGAAAGCTATTACAGTTGCTCGCATTTGGAACCCTCGACCTTTCTCTCTCTCTGTCTGTCTTCGGGAACTATGTATGCTGCGCTCTCCCATGTGGCTCTTCAGATTTTTCACACCTTTAGAATCGAGTTGTGAGGGAAATCGCTGTAGTGCAGAACCAGATGTATGTATGTGGACACACACACACACACACACACACACACACACACATGCTGTAGCCAGTTGCTCTCAATGTGGAGCAGCTTCAGTTGTGAGCACAGGCCAGCTCTGCAAATCTAAACCTCATTAATAGCCAGTCATAGGACAGTCAAGTCAAATTCATCACGTTTTTTACACCGATACCTCCTGATTGTGCTGCAACAGAGTGAATGGGAAGCTTCAAATCAGTTCAGAAGAAGGATGAATAGAAAGAGGAATGTGTTGAGGAATTAGGCTAACTTATGGGCATCTCTTGTCTCGACTGCCCCTCTTTTCCTTCCCCACCTTTGATTAAAATGGCAGGTTTCAGGAGGTAATGCAGGCTAGACTCAACAGTCACATGCTGGGAAAAAGACCTGTCTGTCTGCTGCTGATGTCACTCAACCACTTCCAGATGTGCACGGCCAAAACAGCAGGGTAGAGCAGGAGAAGTGTGTGTATATGTGTGCTGTCTTTATACTTACACTCAGTTAAACTCTAAGCACGAGGGAGTGTTTTAGAATAGAAGCAATAATATTTTAGTGTGTGTGTCGTCACTCTCGAAGAGGACTGGCCCACGTAGCGGACTGACTCTTTGCTTGAGCTCAGTTTTATATCTGCTCTCTGTTGAAGGAGAGACAAACCTGCCCAGACCTCATAAAGTTTGAGAATTTTAAATTCGGGGGCCTTAGAACTTTATAACTCGGTTAAGGCTTTTATTCCCATGATTCCACCTTCAAAGTAATCAGGACAATTAAAGGGTCTGCAAGGGACTTCTATAGAAAAACACTGTCTTTATTGGAGTTTCCTGTCTGGGTCTGAGCTCAGGGACGCCCTGCAGCCACCGAGATTACAGCAGAAAACTCACCTGCTGGGACAGACAGACAGACAGACAGACAGACAGACAGAGAGAGAGAGAGAGAGAGAGAGAGAGAGAGAGAGAGAGAGAGAGAGAGAGAGAGAGAGAGAGAGAGAGAGAGAGAGAGAGAGAGAGAGAGAGAGAGAGAGAGAGAGAGATGGAATGTGCCTTTGCCATTTCAAAACAAAACATTTATGAGTAGACTTTGATGTGTAAAATATTCCCAAAGCAGCAATGTACACAACAAGACATTAATGAGCATGTACAAACACACAATATCATTTTTAGTATGTTTTTATTGTTTGATTTTATAAATGTATAAAATGTCTGCTCTGAAGGGTTTCAGGCAGAGGGGTTACTAAGGACCACACAAGAAAAGGAGACAAAGAAAACCATTAGGCTGTGATACAAAAGAAAACCACTGGCTTGTCATTTTATCTGTAATTTTTCATGGCAGAAAAGAAAAAGGCCAACACATCAAAATGTCAAAACCGGTTTTACAATTTATGGCGCGCCAATATTTTACAACCTGCTACAAATGACATCACTGTTTATTCTTGTTTAAACATCGCCATCTACAGGCAAGTAGCCATAATGATGCTCTTCATCAGATCGCTGTCACTTTGACTGACATATATTTTATATATTATTACAGGCCTGAAAAAAGACAGCCTCCTACATAACAACTTCCCCGACCTCCAAGTGACCCCTCCACATGGACCAACAGGTCCACCTGGACCCACCGGTCAGTGAATATTAATTATTCATTACTTGTTTAGAGTAATTTTAACTATGGACATTTATTCCATTGAATGATTAGTGTGTTTAAACTAAGTAATTACCAAAACTATTTGTTGAAACTATTTTACTATTTTATTTATTTGAAATTTAAAAAATATTAATTAAATTCAATATTTGTTATTTATGATGATAAATAATTATAATTAAATAAAACTTCAAAATAAAATATCTTAAAATGTTTATGAGTAACCAATGTCTATAAAGAGATCAAGCATGTTTCCTTCACATAATAAAATATTTAAAAGAAAATAGCGACTTTTTATCTCATAATTGTGAGTTTATATCTTGTAATTCTGACTCTTTTTTTCTTCTGTTCAGAATTACGATATAAATGCACAATTGAGTGATATAAAGTCAGAATTGTGAGATAAAAATTCAGAATTGTGGGATATAAAGTCAGAACTGTTAGATATACACTCACCTAAATTATTATTAGGAACACCTGTTCAATTTCTCAATGCAATTATCTAATCAACCAATCACATGGCAGTTGCTTCAATGCATTTAGGGGTGTGGTCCTGGTCAGGACAATCTCCTGAACTCCAAACTGATTATCAGAACAGGAAAGAAAGGTGATTTAAGTCATTTTGAGCGTGGCATGGTTGTTGGTGCCAGACGGCCATGTCTGAGTATTTCACAATCTGCTCAGTTACTGGGAATTTCATGCACAACCATTTCTAGGGTTTACAAAGAATGGTGTGAAAATGGAAAAACATCCAGTATGCGGCAGTCCTGTGGGCGAAAATCCCTTGTTGATGCTAGAGGTCAGAGGAGAATGGGCCGACTGATTTAAGCTGATAGAAAAGCAACTTTGACTGAAATAACCACTTGTTACAACCGAGGTATGCAGCAAAGCATTTGTAAAGCCACAACACACACAACCTTGAGGCGGATGGGCTACAACAGCAGAAGACCCCACCGGGTACCACTCATCTCCGCTACAAATGGGAAAAAGAGCCTACAATTTGCACAAGCTCACCAAAATTGGACAGTTGAAGACTGGAAAAATGTTGCCTGGTCTGATGAGTCTCGATTTCTGTTGAGACATTCAGATGGAAGAGTCCGAATTGGGCGTAAACAGAATGAGAACATGGACCCAGCCTTGTTACCACTGTGCAGGTAGTGGTGTAATGTGTGGAGAATGTTTTCTTGGGCATCGTTTAAATTCCATGGCCTATCTGAGCATTGTTTCTGACCATGTCCATCCCTTTATGGCCACCATGTACCCATCCTCTGATGGCTACTTCCAGCAGGATAATGCACCATATCACAAAACTCGAATCATTTCAAATTGGTTTCTTGAACATGACAATGAGTTCACTGTACTAAAATGGCCCCCACAGTCACCAGATCTCAACCCAATAAAGCATCTTTGGGATGTGGTGGAAGGGGAGCTTCGTGCCCAGGATGTGCATCCCACAAATCTCCATAAACTGAAAGATGCTATCCTATCAATATGGGCCAACATTTCTAAAGAATGCTTTCAGCACATTGCTGAATCAATGCCACGTAGAATTAAGGCAGTTCTGAAGGCAATAGAGGGTCAAACACAGTATTAGTAAGGTGTTCCTAATAATCCTTTAAGTGAGTGTAAAGTTTGAATCGTGAGATATAAAGTCAGAATTGAGTGTTATAAAGTCAGAATTGTGAGATATTAAGTTAGAATTTATTGTTATAAAGTCAAAATTTAGTGTTATAAAGTCTGAATTGTGAGATATTAAGTCAGAATTGAGTGTTATAAAGTCAGAATTTGGAGATATGAAGTCAGAATTGAGTGATATAAAGTTTTTTTTAGATATGTTATTTCTGTCTTTTGTAGGTCCTCCAGGACCAGAAGGACCCTCTGGACCACCAGGCCCAATGGGACAAACTGTAGGTTTAGTGCTGATAACTAAATAACTCAAATGTGAGTATGTGTACTAATGTGTCATCTTTTTGTCATGTAATCAGGGAAAGCCGGGAGCTCCTGGTTTGCAAGGCCCGGTGGGTCCAAAGGGCGATCGAGGCGAAAGAGTGAGTGCACACACTCAAACCTGCCCAGAGCAACATTTCCTTTATATACTGTGTATTTCTCACCCTTTATGTAACTCCACAGGGACCTCTTGGATATCCAGGAGAGAGAGGGTTCAAAGGAGAGCCGGTAAGATGCCCACCTCCTACCTCATCGAAAAAAGACAAAAAAAGCAAAAGGAGTATAGTCCATTCGACTTCATCTTCTGAAGCTGTACTGTAACCTTTTGTGAGAAACAGACTGAAATTTAGATCACTATTCACGCTTTTTCTTCCTAGGGAGAGCCAGGACCTAAAGGAGAGCCAGGGGAGAAAGGTCTTCCGGTAAGGCAAGCCCATCAGGAGAACTGATTGACACACACTCACTCGCGCTTATGCTCAACCTTTACAGGAGGGAGAGAAATGATCCATCCCTGAGCTCATAAATGCAGGGAAAATGTCATTCATGCACTTTAAGAGCTGTTTAAAAACATTGATTTTAATGCAGCAATAATCTCTTTCCTTATGCCTGCTTGTCGTTGTTCTAGAGCGATTTAAACGTAAGAGATTTTGACATTTGCCGTGATGTTTTTGTCATTCCTGGTTTTAGGGTTTTCATTGCTCATCCTGCCGTTCATCTGTGTTTTAACATCAGCAATCACTTTAAATCCATCAGTGGAATTTTCATCATAAAAAAATTAGGGCAAAATGACTTTCTCATCCTTAATGTATGGAAAATAATCAGAAATATAAGCACATTTATGAATGAATGAAACTCCACTGAAAGGATTTGCTCCACAAATGCTGTTCATTGCTTACTTACAGTACTCACTGTTACCACATTATATGTCTTGGTTTTGTGTGCACCGATATTGTTTCCATATGTTTTTGAATAAGAGGTTGCCCTTTATGACTGATTTGAGGCAAGTTTTTGGCTTCTTGCTGTCTAAAGGGGGTTTAGGGGTGATCTGATCTAGTCTCAGATTAGTATACAAGGGCATAATCTCTTCAGAATGTGCAATTATGTTGTAAATGTTGTTGATTTTGATTGGTTGGTGGTTGGGGCTGTCTTGAGTGTTTCCCCTGTCCTCTAAAGCTGATTCCTTTCCGTTACTGTCTCCATGGCTGCCTTTCACAGCCACCAGTCTCTTAGCTACCAGCTCTAGCATATACCCAACACACAGAAAGGTTAAATCTTTGCTTTGTCGTGCTGTCGTGACAAAGAGGAAACACTATATTATTGATATAACCTTTGTGTGTTCACCACTGCAAATTGCTAAAGGAGGAAGGGGGAATAAGAAAAACAGTAGAAGGATGTGTGTTGTGTATATGCTCCATTTTAGCATTTGCAGGGATTTGGTGTGTGGATGGACGTGTAGATCGATACAGCTATTGTTCAGTGTCCCACAGTACATTGCTGCATGTTCCCATCTCATTGCGCTGCTTGTAATCTTCCTTTTTGCCTACTTAACTTACATCTAACCATTCGATTTTGAGTTTAGTAGCACTGAACGATTTCCTACTCAAACAAACGTTCTGTTAAATTGCATTACACTATCACACTCAATCCATTATGAAAGGCTTGCTATATTGAATAGCCTTTTAGTTCACATGGTGATGTATGGTTTCCCGCACGGTCTGCCGACCCCAGAAGATGTGGGATATTTGTGTGTTATTAATCATAAAACAGATAATTCGATTAAATCCTGTAGATGCTTTATGTAGACTCCTTAGAGATGTATACATAATGTACAAAGACCATACAACTATTTGAAGATTAATCTCTTCACATTTATCATTTTGAGGCCTAGCACTCATATAATACCGTGGGGAAAGATTCTGGACCATAGCCATACTTACATCTCTTAATGAATATGGTATTTTTTCAAGAACTGATATTATATATTGTTTTATTTGGCCAGATGAACCACCATATTGCTCTCACAGGCACTAACTTTTACATAAGCCTTACATACATAACTCTTTCCTGACTTCATCAATAACACTGTTTTTCTTACGTGTGCTTAAGCTTGGGACTGTTGTGTAGAATGTACAGTTTCTTTACACTGTTCACAAAATGCCTACCAAAGCCACAAAAGTATTTCAATTTCTTGATGTTAACGTGTAGTGATTGTAGGACTGGGTAAAAAAAAAAATTGATTTTTCCAATTCATATTTTACTAATGCACATGAGATAGAAGGTTCTCTCTTTCAATGTTTCCTACACCACTTTTCAATGACGTAGTTATATTTTGGCCGAGTTGTTAAAGGGATAGTTCACCCAAAAATGAAAATGTGATATTTATCTGCTTACCCATCCAAGATGTAGGTGTGTTTGTTTCTTCAGGAGAACACAAATGAAGATTTTTAACTCCAACCGTTGCTCGTATAATGCATGTCAATGGGGTGTTTTCTATGAGAGTAAAAACACAGACATACGAATCCATAATAAACCCAGTGCCTCGTGGCACACATTGATGTCTTAAGACATGAAACAATCGGCGTTTACGAGAAACCGAACAGTATTTATGTAATTTTTTTACCTTGTATCAGACAAATCTCATCTAGTATTCCCAACGCCATTAGTTCCGTCAAATAAGGTAAAAATCCTGGAGCAATCATAGATATATTTACATAGAAACATTCGACCAATCTGCAAAGATGAATCTATCTATATGAATCTATGATCGCAAGTTAAACCCATTCATTGTAGTGAATCAAAAACATGCAGCGTGACTAGCATAGCCTGATTTCTAAAATGAATGACTATTCCCAGCAAGCAATAGCAGTCTCAGGGCCTGATATAGTCTAGAACCATGTTGTTTTTATCCAAAATAACTTGAGATATATGATATTCGATCATGTAAGCAGTCATCAGTGATTACAAGATGTTTGCTTTCATTACTTTGGTTAGACGTTTATAAAACATTTTCACTGACAGCCCAAATTTTGCGATGCTTTAGCCTAGATCTTAGAGCTGTGTTTGGATGGCTATTAGATGTCTTTTAAATGCAAAATTGCTGGGTTATGAGACTGGTCTTTTTAATGAATTCCAAATATCTCTCATTGTAGCCTGATTCATGAACAAATTAACCTTATAAACAGGTTCTTTTTAATCTATGGTTCTTCTTTTTAATCTTTAAATATGCACCATGAACCTGTATAATTTACAGTATCTGAAAAGTGAGGATTTCCTGAATAGGTAAAGGAAATGTAAATTATAACTGAAATATTAAACTGAGAGCTTGTGATTAACATTTGAACTAAATCTGAAAATCAGTATTAATACCCAACCTCAATCCCATGAATTCATTAGGTATTTTAGATGTATTATAGGGGCCTTATTTACTGGCTCTTAAAGGACACCGGTATTTGATAGACATGATTTCAGTGTGAGCAAATAAAAGTGGCTTTGGTGTAAGAGCATCGTTTACCTTGAGATGAGCAGACTAAAGACTAAAGAAGTGTGTGCATAGTCTCCCGAGTACAAAAATGGTCAAGGTGACTCCAATATTTCTTTAGTTTAAAAAAAGCTGCTCATCTCTTGGTTTTCTTTCAGTAACATAGTCTGAGTGTACTTAGAATGTTAAATGCATGTTCAAATCTAAAATGATTGAACATTTGGTCTTGATTTGCTTTGAGGAGCCTTTGGCCTGGCCTGAAAAAAAAAAAACCTCTGCATGCACTTTTGTCAAGACTTATGGCATGGCCACAGAAGAAAGAATGAAATAAGACAGGCAGAGCTAAATCTGATGTATAGTTAACTGGAGTTTCGTAGTGAATGAAGCTGAGAACTTAACCTGCTAACTACGGTAATGGATTGAGATTAATGTAATTGATTAACAGAATGACTTTGCATCTTGGCGAACGCTTTTGTTTGGCTTGTGCCCAATACCTTGACGGCTGTATCTATCTCCACAGGGGGATGGGATACACCAAATCCGCGAGGCCCTGAAGATCTTAGCCGAGAGGGTTTTAATACTCGAGACTATGATCGGTATCCATGGTGAGTAGGAGGCCAGAAGTAGGTTTAGGTCCGTTTTAAAGGACTTAGGACCAGGGGTCAGAGATTTCAGTCCGTCTTTTACCCCACAACACCTTTTGGAAAGTGAACGAGGAGCAAAGTGTGGTGGAGGACAGGGGGCCAAGTACTCCACCTGCCATCCATGAGCCCACCCCCCGCCACCATGCTTTCAAAACTTTTGATCTTTGATAGGACTTTAATTTGAAGAAGTTCCAAGACTTGCAGGCTGACTTAGAGCTGCTGGCTCGCAGGGTGCAGCTGCTGGAGGCGATCATCTGGCCAGGTAATGCCCGTCTCCCCTCGTCTAGCAAGTCAATCTACTGCCATCTCCTGGCCTGTTAGAAGATCAGCTCACAGGAAGGATTGTATGAATTATAAAAAGACTCCATCCAGGGCCAGACTCCAGCAGTATTTCCCAGTTAAATAGACCTCTCATTAAGTCGATTTTCTTTATAATGCCACACAACCACTAGGTTTTTAGAAGATGCTTTTCCATCCTGTGACTAGTGACTACAGTACATTTACTATGGAGACAGACCCGTGCAACAGCCCGGATTCAGTGCCACACTCAAGCATTCAATGTGATATTGGGAACTGCAGTAAAACACCAGTTCGTGAACCACCCCTTCTGAAGTTTGGGCCAACATCCTTTGAATTACTAGTAAAGACTTTAACCACTTTAGCCACTTCTTCCTGTGATTGGAGACCCATCATTACCCACCAAAACGCAGTAATACCACAGGACTCTAGACTAAAAAACACTAGGTTGAAATTGGTTCCTAAAAGAAGTATTTAGGAGCCAAACAACTTCTTATTTTTGTTAAATTGTTGTTCACTTTCACTCACTGCTCTGGCTATGATTAAAGGATGGTTATTATATAGATGGTTATTACTCCTGCTAATTACAAATATTTTAATCTATATAAACCAGGGTTTTCTAGTTGTATTTAGTATCATTTATTTCTGATTTGATGCTGTCACTCTAGTGATCATGATCACATTTGTGCCATATATTTATGCATTTTATAAGAATATACAGTATTTTATACATACATGTGTGTGTGTGTGTGTGTGTGTGTGTGTGTGTGTGTGTGTGTGTGTGTGTGTGTGTGTGTGTGTGTGTGTGCGCGCATATATGCATACATACATACATACACGTTCTTACATTCTTACAAAATGCACAAATATATGGCACAAATACGATCATGATCACTAGAGTGACAGCATCAAATCAGAAATAAATTATATTTCTGATCTGATTTTTATATAGTCATGATCATCAGAGTGACAGCATTAAATCAGAAATAATTAACTGTTTTATTGATTCAGTCTTACTAATGGGCCTTACTGTGCTAAACAATACGTGGCTATATATATTATAAAGATTTTTAGAATATAATTTATTATTATTTTATACAAAAGAACTCGAGGTTTATGAAATTTAAATCAAAGTACACTTCACAGCAATCATTTCCAGATCAGTTTAAATTGGACATTTATCAAAAAATAAAAAAAATACTCACGAGTCAATGAGGAAGTCAACTGAAAGTTGAACTCTGTAATGCCTCGGACTTATTTTAAGTGAGGGAATCTGATTAAAACTGCGAGTTTAAGAATCAGTTATTTTTTTCAAAAGAATCTGTACGAGTAATTTGTTCAGACATCAATGCTAACACACTTTAAAGACGTAACTCTTTAATACAACTTCTCAAAGATGTTTTCACGACTATCGCTAATAGTTACTAGAGTTTAAATTTATTGTAAGAATTATTTTTTGAAACAGTCTGAAGTCCTGTTGTTATAACCTTGAACTCCATAATAAACATATGCCAATTCTTAGGATAAACTGAATCAGTAGACTATTGCTCATCAGTTGTCTGACACCAGCCAGTATTTAAAAAGTATTTAAAGTAACAGATTAGCACTTAGCAGCCTTAACTCTCTCTTCCCTCAACAGAACCAGATCTAGGGTCAGGAGATGGCCTCTTTGGCACACCATCTCCAGATGTCTACCGTATTAAGAGGGCAAGAATGTCATCTTTGCGGGTCAACTCTCCCTTAATCACTGCTGAGGCCAAGGTTCGAGGGAAGTAGTCTGCATATTCCAAAGAGTGATGCCATCATTTCCATCTCGAGTCCATTATATCCGTAAATCAGCTGAACTGGCAACAACTACGCAAGTCCCCTGAGACACGCACATATTACAGGTCCAACTGCTTTGGAATATTCCAGTTAATCCAGAAGGGGGAGAAACCTCAGGGAAGATCAAATGGTGCTGTATGAATTAACCACCTCTAATGGGACTCCACAGGTTCCTAGCACCTCTCCTCTGGCAAATTATTGTGGTTTGCCATCATGTTGTGTCACTCTTATGACATAACCAAGTGAACACAATCAGTCTCGGAAGGTATTTATCGACCTATTGTTTGATACTCGTTTCACATGAAAAAGGAAACTTGTTTTAGAATACGATGTAGAGAAACAGTATTGGTGCTTGTACAATTGAGGGCAAGAAGGGTACAAAACCTGATGGCATATATGATGGAGGTGAAGGAGAGCATCAAACCATATTATTAGTCTTTCCAGCTGCTGTTAGGAGCTCATAGTAACTTCAGCAAATGTACTGTATGAGGAAAATGCACATAACGATTCTGCTATTCAGCCAAACACCACACTTTCCCCAACGATAAAAACTGATTTCATATTCTGTTGCTTGGATTAAATGCACTATGTAGATAATCACTTTGTTTTTCAGAGAGAAAGGACAATTGAAGGACATAAACATGTATAAACTTTAATAGACAATTCAGTTGTAATAAAAAAAATGGCTTTGGGTTTCCTCTCAATTTTGAAACGGACTGAAACTAGATTTGAATTAGTGAAAACAATCTGTTTCAATGTTTTTGTTAAAACACGCCTGTGATGAGCATTTAAGTGGTTCGGAATTAAATTCTAGGATTCTCCTCTAGTTCAGGACAATTATTAAGTAACCCTAAAATAAATCAAATACAAAATGTGATCTGTAAGATCTAACTGGAGCACAAGGGGATGTGGGAAAACTACTCATATAACTTGAATTCTGTTTTTGTGTTTCATGCATGTCTTTCCATCACAGTTACATGCACATGCATAGGACTGGTTTCCTTCCTCAATACTTTTCCATGTCTTTGTATTCCTATATAAATATTGTCGTATTAATTATTTATAGATGCTTATTAGCAATTGATGTTTTCCTTATCCTGTATACCAATTCATGTAACATCACCTGTATTTTTCCATTTCTAGCCTTGTTGTGTGAATTTGTTTTGCCAATTGGTGTTAAAATGAAATAAACTTTTTGGTGTTTCTTTTTTAAGACGATCCATGTTTTTATCAATACTCAATACTTGCTGAGTGTTTGGTAATATTTTAATAAAGAATAATCTGTAGCCAAAAGAAACTAAAATAGAGCTTAAATACGGACATATGCACATGACTCTCCTGGCCTGACAATCTAATAATGTGGATTTAATGACACCGTGTCCATGTTATAAGTTACTTGGAGCGTCCATGTCTCATCCATTGGGACAGTTTAAGAGTATGTGTTTCCATTACTTAACTTTCATCTTAAAAGCTGCCAGCACCATAATAATAAATTTTCCAAACCACCCATAATCCACTGGATTTTTTTCTTGGACAACCAAAAGTCATTAAGTAGTAAATACAAAGTAACAGTTCACTCTGAAGATAAATGCTTTGCTTAAATAATACTAGGGCAATGCAGTAGGACAGCTTCAATTTGAAGCAGTATCTTTGAGCAGTGAAGCTGATGATGGCTTCTTCCCTTTAGAGGTGACCACAGCCTCCTCCCCAATCTGATCATCAATAAGCAGAGAGATCGCTCCATCCAACTGCCCTGTAGCAGCTAGAGCCACAACAGCTTTCTCTGTGGGGAAGCCCATCTTCTCCAGCTGTTGCAACCTGAAAGTAAAGGAGATTAGATGCACAGCATGAACGTAAGCATTTAGGATAACACAATTGATGAAGAAACATTCATTTACACTATCAACTAACCGTAATGAGGACACTGAAGACTTGGGTACTTCCACTTTATCGGCTGCACCCTCAGGTGCGTCGTGGAGTGATGCTAATATCCCTGCTCTCAGCATCTGCTCCTCTAACAACTGTGAATCTGTTGCCAACAAAGGCTCCTGATGCCACTCTGACTCGGAATGCTGCCATACCGAATGATTTTCCAACTGGGATCTACTGGTTGATGGTTCTGGTCTATTACAGAATAATAAAGTGTATTAATTATTCTAGTTACATGACATGATTTAAGAAAAAAAACTAAAACATATGGGAAATATTAGCAGATATTAAAGTTTGCAATAACCTTATTGAGGTGTTGTGGTAAATTGGCAAGTGTGGATGAGAGGTAACAGGGATGTAAGCCCATTTTGGCAAGCAGGCACATGTACCCAGTCTCTCGATCTGCTCCAGCATTTCAATTAACTCATTATTGTCTGTATAAAATATTAAGGGCATCAATTTATAAAGACAATAAATATCTCAAAATTATATTAGTGTAAACACGTAGGTCTAAAATCAGGAGGCCTCAGCAAACATCTAAGCGGGCTGCAGGATATCCTAAAATGATTTGAATTGATGAAATTAATTATTATTACTATATTCAAATAATGTAACTGATTTAAATAAATAACAGAACATACATATAGATGTACACACACACACACACACACACATATATATACTGTATGTGTGTGTATATACACTACTGGTCAAAAGTTTTAGAACGGTAAGATTTTTAAATGTTTTTAAAGAAGTCTCTTCTGCTCACTAAGGCTGCATTTATGTTATTAGAAATACAAAAAAGTTGTAATATTGTGAAATATTATTAAAATATAAAATAACTTTTCTATTTGAAAAATGTAATTTATTTCTGTGATGCAAAGCTGAATTTTGAGCAATATTACTCGTCTTCAGTGTCACAGGATCAAATTAAATAAAATCAAATTCTTACCAACCCAAAATATTTAAATGATAGTACAATTTTACAAAAGCTTTTTATTTCAGATAAATACTGTTCTTTTTAACTTTCCATTCATCAAAGAATTCTATGTACAAAATGTACAAACTGTTTCAACATTGATAATAATCATAAATGTTTCTTGAGCAGTTAATCCACATATCAGAATGATTTCTGAAGGATCATGTGACGCTGAAGACTGGAGTTATGATGCTCAAAATTCAGCTTTGCGTCACAGGAATAAATTAGATTTTAAAATAGAAAACTGTTATTTTATATTTTAATAATATATTTTACGATATATTACAACTTTTTTTGTATTTCTAATAACATAAATGCAACTTTGGTGAGCAGAAGAGACTTCTTTAAAACGTTAAAAAATCATACCGTTCTAAAACTTTTGACCGGTAGTGTATTTTATGTGTGACTGTGTGCGTGTATCCGTCTCTATGCATAAACACACACACTTAATATGTTAACAAACTTTTATATTAGATGCGATTAAATCCATTTGACAGTATTTACTCATCCTCATGATCACTTGAAGAATTTGGTAACTACACAGTTTTGGTTTCCGTATCTAAAAAAAAAAAAAATGCAAAAGTCAATTGGAACCAAAACTTGCTTATAAACATTCTTCAAAATGTCTTGTTTAGCAGAAAAAATAAATGCAAATAGGGTTGGGATGACATGAGAGTGAGTAAATGATGACAGATTTTTTGAGTGGACTATTCTTTTAACCAAAATGTATGTTAATAAAAACGTTTGAAAACATGCAGCTTTATCATAACCCAGCAGAATACTGGAAATAGTCCATATTGGGGAGGTCTTTGGCTTGGACATTGCAGGGGCCTTTGAGTCAAAAGGGTTGAGAAGAACGGGTTTAAAGGATACAGTTGAGTCCCAGACAAATGGCATAAAAATGCAGCAGGCCTGGAGCACTGGGAAGCAGAAAGAGGTCGAGGAGCAAGAAGAGCCAAGGCAAGAACCAGACAGGAACAAAGCGCAGGACCCTTCTCTGCTTCACCTGCCGGCACTGAGCTGTGAGCAGAGCAAGGAGGGTGGCTGAGTATCCACTAATCCTGCTGGCTTCATCCCCGGTAACAAAGAGGAAAAGGGCATAAATAGGAGGAAGGAGCACAGTGGAGATAAAGGAGAGAGCTAGGAAGACAAAAGTGCCCCATCTTCTCTCCTGGCAGGGCCCGATCCACAGCAGCAGGGTGATGTTGTAGAGAAATGAGGTCAGCTCCTCATTACTGAAGGCGTAGAAGAAAAAATCTGCAATAAACTAGAATCATTAGGAACTGAACGCCTACAATCTAAATCAAAATATTATACATTCGTGTATAGCTTACCATAAAATCCAGGAAATTCCCCGCCTGGTCCTAAACTTAGACTGGCGTGAATACCACAGAGCCAAGTCGACAAAATTAATAAGACTATTATAAATGTCCCACTACAATATCCAGGCCGGTTTGATCCAAACCACATCCATGCCGAAAAAAGATGATCAAGCATTGTAAAATGAAAAACGCATCACCTGATGGTTTGCTATCATTACAAGTATTTACCTAGGTTTGTGCTTTGCAGGTGTATCATGTATTCATGTTTCCAGTTGAACTTCCCTGCCCAATTTACGACGCTAGGATCAAGAGGTCTGTATAACAAATACTTCAACGAACGAGTGTACGTACTACGAGGTGCATACATATAACTTTTTAAATATGTTTAAAATAATAATAAAATAAGACGAAGATAAACCAATACCGATGTCATTTGCCAACCCTTTTATTTTGACAGCGAATGACTTCCTCTTTCGGACAAGCGCATTTTGTGGGAGTCTGCGAATATGTTTTAGAAGCGTTTTGAGGGATTCATATTTATTAAATGATATGTTGTTAAACTATATGGAAACTGTTCTAAATAGTTTAATTATTAATCAACTCAACTGTAAAGATCATCAGGCAAATAACATGTTAACAATTATAGACAGAGATTTATAAGTGACCCCCTCTACAATCGGTGTGTTAGTACGTTCCAAATTGCTTTCACGCACGCGCAGACATTGCGCATGCACAGTTGCCCACACACCGCATACTGTTCTCCAACGGAAAGATGGCGTCAGTCACGAGTGAGTTTTTTTCCCTTTCGGGTTTCTTGTTTTAATCTATTGTCTTTCATTACTTTCTAACTGATAAAAATCATTACACTTTTGGTAAATGTTAGATAATGTTTCGAGTTTGAGGATTTTTTATGGATAACAAGCAGCCCTCGAGCATGCGGCCTAAAGTTTGTTTTTTTGGGTCATGGCGGTCGTTTGACGCTGACGAATCAAAAACGCGACGAACCCGGGGTTTAATCTTAGTTTGTAGTATAATTATAGCATACATTCAATATAAGGGCAAACGTATATTTTCTTGTCGTTATTTAAATGCGTAGCTCGTTGTTTAGTTCGGCGCAAACGCTAACGTTAGCAGGCGTGGTTTAAAAACAGCGGGATTGAGAGCGCAACCAATATGGCGAACATAATGTTTATTTTTGCATTATTGCTTTTCTTGGTGATTCGAAATAAAATAAAAATATAGCAGAGATTTTTTTTGCCATTCTTGTTTTTATGCTGTTTTTACGTTTCCATATAGTTATAATGTAATGCTTAATCGTGGAAACGTGTAAATGCTTGTTTTTTTTTTTTTATACATTTTACCGCGTTTTCAAAACTAAAATGTACATTTTAGTTCAGTGTCAAGGATCCCTGTTTTTTGTGAATATTTTAATACTTAAAATAACCACGCTTCATTCGTTTATAATAGCTTTGTTCCAGATGAGTGGCTGGAGTTCAGCAGGGGCTGTACTTCTTTGTGTGTTTTGTGCTCTTTGCTCAGAAATAATTCACCCATAAATGAAAGTCGTCATTTAAGTTACTTGCCCTCAAGTTTTTCCAAACCTGTTTACATTTTTATTCTGCTAAACACCAAAAGATATTCTGGAGACTGTGGGTAACTAAACAATTGATCTGTTGACTTATGGAGTAAAAAAATATGGAGGTCAATGGAGCCCATTAACTGGTTGGTTACCCACATTTTTCAAAATATAACTTGTGTTCTGCAGAAGAAAGAAATTCATACAGATTTAGAACAACTTGAACATGAGTAAGTAATGACTTCTCATTTTTGGTTTAACTATCTCTTCAAGTCCGCATGCGTCCCCCATATTTTTTGGGCTATAATAAACCGCTAGATGTGCAGTCAGTATTCAGCTTTTATTTCCCTGATGTTATGCAGCTTTAACTGTGTTTGCAGGACTTCTAACCTTTCTGGTCATTAATTTCCTTGTAGATTATAGCAGCTACAACCAGGCTGGTGCACAGCAGTCGTAAGTTCTTCTCAATTAACACACTATATTCTATAATGGCTAAAGTAAATAGCTTAATAATGAACATCTTGTACACAGGTATGGCTCATACACTGCACCTCCCACTCAGAGCTATGGACAGACTGCACAGGTAAGCCTAAACTGCCCTAACACTTAGTAGGTCATACTGGAGCAGTGGGCTTGCAATGCCAAATTTCCCCACATGCTTTGTGTTTAATTGAAACTTTAGCCATTCTGATTCAGTGCAATTTCCTTTTGAAGCAGGGCTACTCTCAACAGGATTATGGCTCATATGCTCAACCTGCTGCAGCACCCGAGTCCACCTACAGCCAGGCAGCGCCATCTGCTGGGGCGTATGCACAACAGCCATATGGATCTTCCTATGGGCAAGCAGCAGCAGCAGCAGCCGCCACAACAACAGCAGCGGCTGCAGCAGCAGCGCCAGGTCTACAGGCAGAGCTTATTCACTATTATACATGTTTATTTGCCAGTTCGTGAAAGTGTTTGAAGCCTGGGTGCACAGATTTGACATGGCTTGAATTAATGCACTTGTCTATTCTTATTTAGGTTAGTTCACCCAAAAATGAACACTGCCATTAATTACTCACACACATGTTGTTCCAAACCCTTAAGATCTTTGTTCATCTTTGGAACACAAATTAAGATATTTGAAATCTGAGAGCTCTTGTCCCTCCATAGACAGCAATTTAAAGGGGTGATGAATTGAGAAATCAACTTTCCCTTGAACTTTTGATATATAAAAGGTCATGTTAATATAAGAATATCCTGTAAGTTTCAGAGCTGAATGTCCTTGTTAGTCAAAGAAAAGCTTTTATAGACACCAGGCCCAGAAAACGATCGTGTTCACATCTTGACATCATCGACTGACAAAACACCCCCTCTACAGAAAAATAAGCATTCAGTAGCCCCGCCCACCGACTCATGAATGTGTTCGGCTCGCGCTGGCCAGCAGCGATAAACATGCCGAAGATAGCAAAATATTGTGCACTTCCTGGTTGTGGAAGAACACAGTTGCTGCATAA